>NC_072419.2:19803500-20107500 GCF_028858775.2 Pan troglodytes
AGTGTGCAATTGTGTGCTTGTTCCAGGCACCTCTCTGGTGTCCTTGGGGAGGTGACTGAGAGACACCAGACTGCAAAGTTCTCGGTGGGAGCAGCGACTGCTCCTACCTGAGTGGTTTCTCCATCCAGAAGCAACTTGTTTCTCCAGTCCTACTGTGTGATACCTAATAAGAGATGGTGGAGATGAAAGAAGCTAATGCCAGGGAAGGCAGCCAAATTTCCTGACACAGAGCATTAGTTTCAAACATCTGCTTAGCTGAGTGGTTGGAAAACCATTTCTTAGGAGAAAAATCAAAGTTCAGAAAAATTCTTTTTTGGGGATTGGGAGGAAAATAGATGGGGCCCCGGGGGGCAGATAAGATGGGAGCAAGCTCTCCACTCAGAGTTAGGGAGGAGGACACAACCATGAAATCCACCCCCCACCACCCCGCTCCTCCAATTCCACTTAGTGGACTGAGGAGGCTCCACAGCCCTGTGTTTGCCTGAGGCATGTTCAGAGTGAATGCCATGTAAACAACAGCCTGGAAGGCTGGCACGGGCCCACGTTTCAGGTAGAAACATGTGTGGACTACATTCCTGCTGGGCCTATGTAATAACAATCGCCACGACCTGTTACAAACAGAGGGTACTCCCTCCCGGCAAGGGGCATGCCTTTAGCTCCACGCTTGGCAGCAGCAGAGGCCCCAAGGCCATAGGAAGATCTGGGTAAACCAGGAGAAACTGTCACAGAGCAGAGGTACTGCAGAAAGAATCATGCTTTAGAGAGAAAGGACTTGGTGCCAGATCCCTGCTTTCCTTTCTGTTAACCCAATGACCTTGAACCAGGCATCCTACCACTCCAAGACTTTACTTTTGATAAAAGGAACTCAGTTTGATAGGTGTATTAGTCTATTCTCATACTGCTCATAAAGACATACCCGAGACTGGGTAATTTGTAAAGGAAAGAGATTTAATGGACTCACAGTTCCACATGGCTGGGGAGGCCTCACAATCATGGTGGAAGGCAAAGGAAGAGCAAAGGGACATCTTACATGGTGTCAGGCAAGAGAGAGTTTGTGCAGGGGAACTCCCATTTATAAAACCATCAGATCTCGTGAGACTTATTCACTGCCACAGAAACAGCATGGGGAAGCTGCCCCCATGATTCAGTTATCTCCAGCTGGCCCCACTCTTGACACATAGGAATTATTACAATTCAAGGTAAGATGTGGGTGGGGAGACAGAGCCAAACCATATCAATAGGGTACCACCCTCTCCCACACCTCTCACCTCCAAGCCCCCCTATTTCCTGGCCTACTTTTCCTTTTTGCACACCACTCATCAATTTCTAACATGCCATCTAATTCACTTGTTTTTTGTGTTTATTGATGATTGCTTCTCTTTTCTCACTAAAATATTAGTTCCTCCAAGGCAAGGATCTTTGAAAGTTGTACTTAATAGTGTATCTCATATACCAAGAATTGTGCCTGACATACAAAAAGGGTTCAATAGGTATTCACAGGATGGATGTTGAATAATGACCTTGAGGGATCATCTCTAGCTTCACCATTAATGTATCGGTAATCTATTGCTACACGTGACAAAATATCCCAAAGTTGGTGGCTTAAAACAACAACCGTTTATTATTTCTCATGATCCTGTGGCTCAGGAGTTCAGGCAGGGCCACTGGGTAGGTACTCTGCTCCTGATGGCAACAGCTGCATTCAGCTGTCCACTGGGAATGGCTAGAAGGCTTGAGAAGGCTTTGCTCACATGTCTGGTGTCTGTAGTCCATGTGGCTCCTCTCTGTCCATGTGATGTCCCATAATTCACAGGTCTAGCATGAACATCTTTCACAGTAACTGGATTCCCCAAAGTAAAAGTCAGAAGCTGCCAGGCCTTAAGGTCAAGGCCAGCCCAGATTCTAGAGAAAATAGATTCTCCTCTCTCTCTCTTTCTCTCTGTATGTCAATGAGAGGCTATAAGCACAGAGAGGGAAGGAACTGAGGGTGGTTACCTTTGGAAACTGCCTAGCATATTACCCCATGCTGTGCAAATGTATGCATTCTCAGTAAGTGTTTTCTGGGCACCTTCTAGGGATGTACAGACCACCACAGTGCCCAAAACCTCCATGCTGTCACAAAGCTGATCCCTAAATGAGCCCTGGAGCTGTAAACCTTTTAGCTCCAGCTGAAAAGTCCTCTCCAGCAATCCTCTCCCACAGCGAGAAGGATAGAAGTGAATAATTGACAGGCTGCTTAATGGGGAGATTGGGAGACTCTTTGGCCAAAGTTGATGACCATCTCCCTGGCTGTCTTCCAGATTCCACAGATGGTGAGGGTGACTGGAGTCTCTGGTCTGTCTGCAGCGTCACCTGCGGGAACGGCAACCAGAAACGGACCCGGTCTTGTGGCTACGCGTGCACTGCAACAGAATCGAGGACCTGTGACCGTCCAAACTGCCCAGGTGCGTTTACCTGAGTGTGTAGCTCCAAGTTCAAGGGGAAAGCTTTTTAATTTATCATTAAAAACTTAGTGACATTGTCTTTTTAAAAGATGCACTACTTTTCTTTTCTTTTTTTTTTTTGAGACGGAGTCTCTCCCTGTCACCCAGCCTGGAGTGCAGTGGCACAATCTCAGCTCACTGCAATCTCCACCTCCTGGATTCAAGCAATTCTCCTGCCTCAGCCTCCTGAGTAGCTGGGATTACAGGCACACGCCACCATGCCTGGCTAATTTTTGTAGTTTTTTAAGTAGAGAAGGGGTTTCACCATGTTGGCCGGGTTGGTCTCAAATTCCTGACCTTGTGATCCGCCCGCCTCAGCCTCCCAAAGTGCTGGGATTACAGGCATGAGGCAAGATGTAACTACTTTTCTAATAAGACTTCTGACCAGAGTGAGTCAGGAGATAATTGATGAGCTGAATGGATTTTCTGAGTCTTATGCACAATGGCAGTGGCCGTGACCTAAAAGACAATGTCGCATTGTACTTATTTAATTTAGAGGAGCGACTCTGGTTAAATTGGGTTTTTGATGTGGGATTTGTTGTCCCTTGAAGAGAAACAGAAGGCAGACACTCATGGTCTGATGAGGAAGCCAGGATGAGAGGCTTGACAACCATATACAGGAAAAAGACAGCCCCACCGGTAATACCAGAGAGTTGCCAAAGGCTCCCAGGAGCGCAACCTGGGGCGTCTTGGTAGTTAACTGTCACTTTATACTGCATTGTCAGTGCTTCAAAAACTAAACTAATTGCACACTTGGTGAGAGGTCATGTTGAGAGTCAACAATAATTGTGATTGACTATAGCAGTGGTTGTCAAACTATGGCCAGGTCTGGCTCGAGACCTGTTTTTGTGTGTCCCATACATTTTTAAACTGTTGTGAAGAGAAGAAGAAAGAGAAGGAGGAGGAAGAAGAGAAGGAGAAGGGCATGGAGGAAGAGAAGGAGGAGGAGGAGAAAAAGGAGGAGGAGGAGGGGGAGGAGGAGGAAGAGGAGGAGGAAGCTGCAACCAAGACCATATGTGACCCACAAAACCTAAAATATGTACCCTCTGACCCTTTAAAAAAGGCTTAGTAACTCCTGGTGTATAGTCTTACTGTGTATTTCCCATTGCCAGGTAGAATACCAGCCTAAAATAATATCTTAGAGCCTTTCAAGAAACCACACATTCCAAATGGCTTTGGCTGAAAAAAATTTCAGAGACAGAAAATCTGATCCTTACACCCCAGACTTCCTTTTTCTACCTCTAGACACTCTGTTCTCCAACCAGAGACATTTGGAACAAAGGAGAAATGAAAGCACAAAGGCGTCTCTGAGGAGAGGGAGGAAGAATCAGATTGGAATGAATGTGTATGTTAGCAAAAGGGGACACGTAGAAAACGGGGCTGAAATGCAAGAAGTGGCGGTTCTGGCTCCATGTCAGCCATGCAGATGGATTTCAAAACAGTGAAGCAACCATTACGGTGCTTTTCCTGACTTTCCCATGCTCATTAGGATGAGCTGAGTTGGAAGCCTGGTGGGTGGAATCTGGATGTGTAGAAATAAGCAATAAATAATAACAATATGAGGAGGAGGAAGAGGGAAACAGGAAGGAAATGAAAAAGAGAACAAGAATATGAAGTAAACGAAAATAATGATGAAGGTAAAAAGATGAGGCAAAAGAAAATGAAGATTGCCTGGCGCGGTGGCTCATGCCTGTAATCCCAGCACTTTGGGAGGCCGAGGCGAGCAGATCACGAGGTCAGGAGATCGAGACCATCCTAGCTAACACGGTGAAACGCCGTCTCTACTAAAAATACAAAAAATTAGTCAGGCATGGTGGCGGGCGCCTGTAGTCCCAGCTACTCGGGAGGCTGAGGCAGGAGAATGGCAGGAACCCGGGAGGCGGAGCTTGCAGTGAGCCAAGTGAGCCGAGATCGGGCCACTGCACTCCAGCCTGGGCGACAGAGCAAGACTCCGTCTCAAAACAAAAAAAGAAAGAAAGAAAGAAAGAAAATGAAGATAAAGGTGAAGAAGAAAAAATAAAATAGATGGTGATGAAGAAGATTTTTTGAGTACTTAAGTGTCAAGCAAATGGCTAAAGTCCTTACAGGTATTATTTTGTTTAATGTTCACAATAACTTTATGAAATAGGTATTTATGATTGTACTCATTCGACAGCTGTAGTAACTGAGGCATAGAGGATTAACTTGCCTAGAGTCACACAGAAAGCAAGTGATCAACCTGGAATTTGAATCCGGACAGTCTGATTACAGAGTTCATATTCTTAATCATTAAACTCTTTGGTCTTTACCAAGAGAAGGGTATTGGAATCAGCCACACAGGGACACAGATAGCATTTGAAGTCAAGGTTTGGGGGCTTGCCTGTTGTTTTCTCTTCCAGAGCTCACATCCAGACTCAAGGTGGTAGATTTAAGTGCCTTGTCAGGGGGAAGGCTCCCCTCTGCCTCCATTTACAAATGTTTCCTTCTTGTTTTCTGTCACCGTGGAGAGCAGTGTGGCCAGGAGCCCTCTTCATACCTTTTCTTCTCGTGTGTCCTCACCCTCCTTGCATCCTTTCTGCCTCTCAGTTCCTGGCTATTGCAGCTTTTCTGGGCTCCCTTGGAACATGAAGGATTTCGTTTTTAAGGATCTCTTTACTTGTTTGATTCGTTGATTCTCAGCTTTCCTGGAAAGACTCATGGGGCAAAGTCTCCCTGGCCTGGCAGTTATTACACTGTAAAAGTTTGTCCTGTAGGTCAACCCTGCAAATAAGTTTGAGGTGCCTCACATAAAATCAGCGAGAGCCCCTTACAGGAAATCAAGTCAGGGAAACCAGCAGGGAAGGCCAAGGCTCACCAGCAAATGTTACCACAGTACCTCACTCCCTCCTCCTCTTATTGCTTTAGCTTGCACCGGATTCCTGATTGTAAAGGAAGCTTGGTTAGGGGTGGTAGTTTGGGTGAGCCAGTAAGTTTGAGTAGAGCTGGGTTCAGTTCCTCAGAGCAAATTATCAGAAGCCCAGGTTTTTCTTTCTGAAGCATCACCAACAATGCTGTGTCCTAGAATATGAGATAACTCTTCTTGGCTATGCATTGTAGCATCCTCAGTGAGCTAGACAAAGAATGAGCTAGACAAATATTCAAGGGAAAACTATCACCTAACACTTCCCACTTGCTGCTCTAAGTACTTTCTTTACACCAACTCATTTCATTATTTCAACTCTAGGAGGTAGGGCAATTTGTTCTTCCCATTTACAGATGTAAAAACTGAGGCACACAAAAGTTCACTGGCTACCCCAAGGTCACATGGCTAGTAATGATTTCAACGCACACAGTCAGTCATTAAGAACAAGATATTAACCACTATGTTCTACTGCCTCTGGTTTAGTTTGTCACCCTGACACCATCCTGACATGTGTCCCCCACTGCCCAAAACCCCATCCCTGGACTCAGTGAGTGAGTTCCTAGGACTTATTCAGGCACATTTGGATCTGATTTCACGCTGCCAATGTATCTGGGGTTTTAATATAGTTTCTGCACTACAACCTGCTTTTTACTGTTTCCTCTGTTGGCAAGTTACTGCCCGTGAGTAGTAATGAATACAAAAAAAGGCTTTGTTCAGGTGTATTTATTTTTTTATTGTTGGTGGGGGGAGATAACTTTTTCCATGTAATGATGGAAAAATGAGCTCTTGTCTGTGTTTAGGAATTGAAGACACTTTTAGGACAGCTGCCACCGAAGTGAGTCTGCTTGCGGGAAGCGAGGAGTTTAATGCCACCAAACTGTTTGAAGTTGGTAAGATTTTTTTCTTTTTTAATCCAAATATTGACTTAGTGCCTCGGAGATTCCTTTTGCTTTTGCAATGCCATCCTTGGATCCACGTAAATGTTTCATTTTCCTTTTCTGGGGTCCAGTGCTCCCAGCATGTGTCTTGCTTGCTGAATATACTTCAAGCAAGAGAAAACAGTCCTGAGCCTCCTCCACTGGACCGAGCGCTTCTGTGTTCACTCTGCTCTCTATGCAGCCTTCACAGCCAGAGGCAGATGGGGACCTGTCTCTCCTCTTAGTACAGAATAAGCCCATAGCAGGGGCTCGAGTCACATGGAATCTGTTCTTACTCAGCCTTCATTGAGCGTCCTCAAGAAAATCAAGAAATGGTGCCCTCAGTTCTCCAGCAGAGGGAGGGAGGGAAAGAGGAGATTTTCTCAAAATATTGCACCTCCATCCCCTGCAAGAATTTTTTATAAACCGGGCCAGGCGCGGTGGGTCATGCCTATAATCCCAGCACTTTGGGAGGCTGAGGCGGGCAGATCACGAGGTCAGGAGATCGAGACCATCCTGGCTAACACGGTGAAACCCTGTCTCTACTAAAAATACAAAAACATTAGCTGGGCGTGGTGGCAGGCGCCTGTAGTCCCAGCTACTCAGGAGGCTGAGGCAGGAGAATGGTGTGAACCCAGGAGGCGGAGGTTGCAGTGAGCTGAGATCGCGCCACTGCACTCCAGCACTCCAGCCTGGGTGACAGAGCGAGACTCCGTCTCAAAAAAAAAAAAAAAAAAAAAAAGAATTCTTCATAAACCTTTGGTACAGTTTGCTACTTGTCCACTAGAAAATGGTAGAGCAAATGCAATAAATGTAAACCAAACAAAATGGAAAGTGACTCTTCAGGTGCAAGGTGCAAGCTTACTTTTTAAAAATAGCTTTATGTGCTTCTCTATATACTTAAGGATTGCAGAAGGGTAAAATTCCTTCTGTCCCATATCTTTTAGCTACCCAAAAGTTCTTACTTAGCCTCTTCACCTCTGCCCTGCCTCCTCAGTCAAAATTTAGCAGTCTGAGTCTTTTTTTTTTTTCATAGCCCTGCAATTTGGGAGCTAATTTGGTGAACAAAAATGTTCCTCAAATGCCTATTGGGGTCAGGTAATGGGGTCAGGTAAGCATCTCAGTAGAACAAGTCTCGAATAAAAGGAAAGACAATAAGAAAGTCTGGAGGAAAATAATGGTCCAGCACTGTGATGAAAAGAAAATGGTCTGGGCACAGTGACTCACACCTGTAATCCCAGCAGTTTGGGAGGCTGAGGCGGGTGGATCACCTGAGGCCAGGAGTTCGAGACCAGCCTGGCCAACATGGGGAAACCCCATCTCTACTGAAAATACAAAAATTAGCTGGGCTTGGTGGCAGGCGCCTGTAATCCCAGCTACTCTGGAGGCTGAGGCAGGAGAATCACTGGAACCCAGGAGGTGGAGGTTGCAGTGAGCCAAGATCACACCATTGCACTCCAGCTTGGGCAACAAGAGCGAAACTCCATCTCAAAAAAAAAAAAGAAAGAAAAAGAAAAAAAAGAAAAGAAACAGCTACAGTGTCGGGGGCAGTAGAGAATGGTAGGGTCTGCGACAAAATGAAAAGCTTTATCCAAAGGGTCGGCCATGATGTGGCCGCCATGGAATGAATACCCACCCAGTATTGCCAGATGTTCTGGGTTTCTAAGAGAGGCCTGAAATCTTGATTTTGCCAGATTATATCTTAATTTTTTAAATGCTTGATAGAAATTTATTTTAAAAACAAATCCAATCAGAAATGTCTATGAGCCAAATTGGATGCAGTTTGGAAATTCAGTGTCGCTAGGGCCTCCACCTCACCCCTCCAATCCCTTCACACACATATGATCAAATTGCATTTAACAGGAACCGTCTGCAAATACAATGCATTTGACTGAAAAATAGAAATGACTTTAAAGGCAAGACTTTGACATAAAGTGGTAGAACCTTAAAGGCATTCTTCTGAGACAGAAAGTTTCTCAGGACTCTTCATATCACACCCCACAGGCAGGCAGCATCTAGCTGTTTTGCAGAACACAGCCCAGATGCACAAAGCCACATTGGCATGTGGCTAAGGACACCAGAGCTGAGTAGACATGGTGTCTCAGTCAGGGTCCAGGCAGGAAAGAACATGGCACACTCAAGTTAGGTAACTGAGGAGCCTTTGGTGAGGGACTGCTTGCAAAGGTACAAGCAGAGTGGAAGGATTGAACTTTCATTCTCTCAATGACTACTCAGAGAGGAGGCCACAGCCACAGCTTATCCCAGCTGGCAGCACCTCAACACTCTTGGGTGCACCCTCTAGGTTCCCTCCCACTTAATCCTCTTTGCAACTTTATGAGAGAAGTGCTATTTTTATGCCCAAATTACAGATGGGAAAACTGAAGCACAGCAAGGTAAAATACCTCACTCAAGTCACAGAGCTCCTGAAAGTTGCGTTGCAATTCAATCCCAGGCTGTTTAGCATGCGATCCCACACTTTGCCTTTCGCCAGGCCTTTCTGAGTTCATAAGACATGCCCAATTTTTCTCTTCCTCATTCTATTGATAAGTGCCCAAAGCCCTCTTGCCAGCTGCCCCTCACCCTGACCGTGTGATTTCCACCCACACCACCACCAGCCTCCCAGGCTCCTGGGTCAGAGCTGGAGTCACTGCTGATGTCTTCCTCTCTTTACTCCAAAGACCACGAGCCACCAAGGCCTGGCAGCTGTAACTCTCTGATCTCTTCTGATCCCAGCTGCTGTTTCCTCCCAGAGTATCTCACCTGGACCCTCCCCATCATTATCGGCTCTGAATTCATTTTCTTACTGCACAGCTCAGTTAATAGCTCACTATCACTCACAAACTTTCCATGGCTCCCTAGTACCCACTGAACCAGCCTAAACTGAACAAGACCGCCATGATCTGACACCAACAATCTTATATTCCTATACCTTCTGCTCCCATGAAACTGAACATGTCATGCCCCAGCCCCAGACATCCCCAGCAGATTTTTTCCTGCATAACCTTAGTTTGCACAATGAATGCTACCTGGAGAGCCTTCCCTTGTCCTTCCCCCATCGATGCTATTGCAGTCTGTGTCCATTAGACACCTCCAAGACCCAGACACCAAGATGGGATTAGGCATGCAAGAGATTTTTTGAGGAAACGCCCAGGAAAGATAAAGAGGAAGGCAGCAGGACTAGGCAGGGAGAGCTTTCAGATCGAGGTGCATGCCTGACTCCTACAAAAGAAGAAAGGAAGGCAGGCTCGCCATGCTGACTGGGAATCCCAGCAAAAGTTGCCTGTTGGAGGAGTCCCTTGTCGGGCGGTTCCCCTACCACGCTCAGTCATTGGCTGAGAGCAGCCAGAGGGCGGATGTTAAAATCACAATAGATCCAAAGGTGCAACCTGGAGGCTGCTGGTCAGCAAAGCACCCACAGCAGGTTCCCTTGTAGGAGCTCTGAGCAGGACACTTGTGGCTGTCACACGGCCCTGACATGGCTCAGGAGCAACCTGGTGTCACATGCTCCTTGAAGCAACCCTGACTTCCCCTGCTAGAAATGACCTTGCATTTTTGGACACCCCTGGGGCTTTTTGCCTTTGCCTCCCTTAATGCACCCCACATTCCACCACAGTTGGCTTCCTTAGATATGCCTCATCTTACCCACCGCAGCTCACTGGGGCAGATGACCCACCCACTCACTGGGCTGTTGGTGACCAGCCCACATTTCCTCCACCCACAGCATGTCCCTGCACCTCCAACTGGCAACCCCTCTGTGCCTTTGCCTGAGGTCTTTCTCTGGACCCGAGCCCAGCTGCGCATGAATGCACAGGGCATTCCTAGCTGGAAATCCAGGACCAGTCCCCTGTCAGTGATGAATGGGAGCCGGTGGATAAAAACTCAGATCCCCATCAATAAAAACAAATCCGGACTCAGTAAGGAGAGGCTTTATTCAAAGGATTATTGCAGGGAGGCAAGGGATGTTATCTCCCTATTATTGCAATGGGATGAACGCTGTGACCATAAGATCTGCAAGCATCTCAAGGTTAGGCAAGGAGGGTTTCCTTTTATAGAGAAGTAAATAAGGGAAAGTGAGATGAAAGGGTGGCATGATCAGATAGTAGATTGGAGAATGCTCTACCCTGAAGCCAGTCTCTTTCCAAAAGGGACCCTTAAGGAGGGGCTGTGCTGGTTTAGGCTGAGGGTGGGCCAAAGTCCAGAGACCTGGGTGAAGGAGAGAAGCTTAATCAAAGTTTGGTTAAGATGCATTTTGTCAGCCAGGCGTGGTGGCTCACACCTGTAATCCCAGCACTTTGGGAGTCCGAGGTGGGTGGATCTTGAGGTCAGGAGTTCAAGACCAACCTGGCCAACGTGGTGAAACCCCATCTCTACTAAAAATACAAAAATTAGCCGGGCACAGTGGCAGGTGCCAGTATTCCCAGCTACTCGGGAGACTGAGGCAGGAGAATTGCTTGAACTCGGGCAGCAGAGGTTGCAGTGAGCTGAGATCATGCCACTGCATTCTAGCCTGGGTGACATAGTGAGACTCCATCCACTCACTGCCTCGCCCCCCGCCAAAAAAAAGATGCATTTTGTCCTGATCAATCAGTGAGGACAAGCAGTTTTTGAGGCAAAGAAAGGGAATTTGTGCTTCTGGCCTTGTCACAGGTGAACAAAGCAGACCTCTGTGAGTCTTTTCTAAGTCCTATGGGGAAAGGGCGTTCTTTGCAGTAAGCTGTTTTCCAGAATGCAGAAGGGCTGGGGGACTCCTAACCTTCACTGTTTTCCAGGATCACAGGGCTTGGGTAAAGTTTAACATTGTCTCAGATAGGAAAATGCTGAGGCATGTTCTCTATGCGGTTTCCCAGATCCCAGTGGGAGTTACCAGTTCCTTACAGTGGTTACTTGTTTGCTCCACACCCTGTATTAGCTGCTCTCCCTTCTCTAATTCCCCTGCTCCCCTGCCTCTGTTTCCTGAAACCACTTCCCAAAAAATCATTTTCACTGGAATCTTTTTGTCTCAGGGTCTGGGGTAACCCAAACTAAGACATTCACTAAACCTGAGACTCACTAAACCTGAAGTCCTGGACTCAGATGACTGAGGGACCAAGAGATCACCCATAAATGAAAGGATCAAGTAGGAGCTGTGCTGAGCTGGGGACCTTCGGCCCTGTCCATGGAGGGGTCACCATTCACCTGTTCACAGGATCAGTTGTTCCCATGGGAGAATGCAAGATCAGCGTAGTTCGATCTTTTGGTTTTTCAAATAAAGCCAGGAATCCACATTTATAATTGGAATAACCTAATTCTTAAATATTGGCAACTAATCAATTATTTTTAATACTGAAAGAACCAAACACAACCCTTCTGGAGGTAGATTTTGACCCAGGCCTACAGGTCACTGGCCTGTGACCCAAATCTTAAGCTCCCTAAAAGTAAGTGCCCCGGGTTCCTTCCTCTTTGAGGCACCTTGCCATGTGAATTTGCAGACAGCGATAGTTACATGCCTAAGGTTAAGAGGCTGGGGGAACCAGTCCATATGTGGCAAAATCAAAACTGAGTCCTATAAATCTTCCTTTGGGGCCTTTTCCATCACATCATCACTTATTTCTTTACATTTTTATTTTTTATTTTTATTATTGATTTATTTATTTGTTTATTGAGACAGAGTCTTGCTGTGTTGCTCAGGCTGGAGTGCAGTGGTGCAATCTCAGCTCACTGCAACCTCTGCCTCCCAGGTTCAAGCGATTCTCCTGCCTCAGCCTCCTGAGTAGCTGGGATTACAGGCACATGCCACAACACCTGGCTAATATTGTGTATTTTTAGTAGAGACAGGGTTTCACCTTGTTGGCCAGGCTGGTCTTAAACTCCTGACCTCAGTGTTTTAAGATGATCCGCCCACCTCAGCCTCCCAAAGTGCTGGGATTACAGGCATATGCCACCGTGCCTGGCCTCATCACTTATTTAGAGGGGAGATTCAAATAATTCTGAATTCTTAAGTTTGTTAGGAGTGATAATCGGATCACAGTTATCTAGGAAAATATCCTCTTTTTTGTAGATGCTTACTAAAATTTAGGGGTAACATTATATATTTCCACAACATTTTTTAAAAGATAAAACAAATATAATAATAGTTAAATCCAGGTGATGAAATATGGGTAGTCATTGTATAAGAATATTCTCTACTTTTCTGTGTGTCTGAAAATTTCATAATATAAAGTGGGGCATTTGGAGGAAGTCTTGTGAATAATGAAGTTCCCAAGTTCAAGGGAAGTGAGAACGGCCATCCACCTCTGATGGTTCCAGGGGGCTGCAGGGGTGTCTGGCTCTAGGACAGGAGTTGTTGACTTTAGGGAGTTGTTGACTTTAGTGTCCTCCTGCGGGCCCTCAGGAGCAGCCTGGTGTCACATGCTCCTTGAAGCACCTCCTGTGGGCCGGTTGTACATGCGGTGAGAGGGTTTCTCTTTGGCCTTTTCCAGACACAGACAGCTGTGAGCGCTGGATGAGCTGCAAAAGCGAGTTCTTAAAGAAGTACATGCACAAGGTGATGAATGACCTGCCCAGCTGCCCCTGCTCCTACCCCACTGAGGTGGCCTACAGCACGGCCGACATCTTCGACCGCATCAAGCGCAAGGACTTCCGCTGGAAGGACGCCAGCGGGCCCAAGGAGAAGCTGGAGATCTACAAGCCCACTGCCCGCTACTGCATCCGCTCCATGCTGTCCCTGGAGAGCACCACGCTGGCGGCACAGCACTGCTGCTACGGCGACAACATGCAGCTCATCACCAGGGGCAAGGGGGCGGGCACGCCCAACCTCATCAGCACCGAGTTCTCCGCGGAGCTCCACTACAAGGTGGACGTCCTGCCCTGGATTATCTGCAAGGGTGACTGGAGCAGGTATAACGAGGCCCGGCCTCCCAACAACGGACAGAAGTGCACAGAGAGCCCCTCGGACGAGGACTACATCAAGCAGTTCCAAGAGGCCAGGGAGTATTAAAGAGACTGGGATGAGGTGGAGGACGCTGCCTCTGGTTCTGGAGCACACACGTGCTGCACTGACGTGCCGACTGGCGCCGAGACCTTCTTAGCTGCGGTCGTGTATATTTGTATATACCACATGAGTATTTCTCATACATTACGCTAGGGGCGTGTGCCACGCCCAGGGGACTGCCTTGTGAAGCCGTCCTCGCCATCTGCAGAGCTCCTTGAAAGTGCCCTGGGGAGCGATGTGGGCAGAAGGATGGGGACAACTTGGAAGCCAGAAGAAGAACCTGGAAGCCACAGTGGGTGCGACTCAATTCACACCCGGATCCAGAGTTTCAAAGAGAGGCAAAGGGGGAAAGAGACTGAGGTTGTAAACGTTATAAGCAGTTTTTATATATAACTTATTTAATACAAATGTGACTTAAGCGTAACCTTTTCTCTGGAGTTGTGGTGAAACTAATCACGTCTGTGAGAGATCAGAAAGAAAGAGACTTAGGGAAGTGGAAGAGAAAGGGAATTTTGGAATTTATTTCTTTAAAAATAATGCAATGGAAATATATCAAAACATGTAAACGCCCACCTTAAACCAAATGTTATTTGGTCATGAGGCACCTTGCTGGAGTCTCAGATTCCAAAAGTCTCTTCTTCAGACTGGGTAGGGAATACGATATTTTAGGGACAAAGCTGAGGACTGGTTTTAAATAGGCTTTAAAATAAAAGATCAATATTATCATAATGCTATCATTCTGCTAAACGGCCCCAAAACAGTAGAATTTCTGCTCATGTCCTAGCAGGTTCAGAAGACTGCAGCCAAGTTCAGACGTAAAAACAAGAAGTAGCACTTTTCCAAAGGAAAACAACAAAACAAATGGGAAAAAGATAATGGACCGCATTTCACCTATTTTAATACTATTTTAACAATTTTTTCATCTACCAATATATCCCCAATAAATAAATATAAAAGGGGGGGAGGGTCAATCTGGGGAATCTTAATTTTTTATGTTTTAAGAAAACAAAAAAAAACTGCATTATTTTTGTAAAGTATTTATTGAGTCACGGATTATTGTGCATCAAGCAATTGTTAATATGACCTGGTCCTATGGGGTAGAACTTAGGAAAAATAAAGTTGGTTCTTATTCAATATTTTACTTTGCAAAATTCTAGTAAAAGAGAGTATATAATAAAATCATAATAAAAGGTGTTACCTGCATCCTTCATTTATGATACAAATGCCATAAATAGCCCGTGTGAAGCAAGACTTCAAGGCAGGGGAAAGAAAATTTCAACCCAGGTGGGAATAAAAGGCTCATTCATTGACTGACATGATTGTGGGTGGTGTAAGTCATGGCATCCTTGGCACCAAAATCGTCTACCCAACCCCCCGGAGGCTGAGGCCTATTGACACATGTGTGACTTTTTGCCCGCCCAGACCTAAGGAAGCCAAACCAGAGCAAAGGCTTAAGACAGCCCAGATGAGCAGGGCCACTTCCACAGAAAATTCTGCAATTACAATTATAAGTAGAACTACTCATCATGAAAAGTATTCCTTTTCCCGATGAGAAAATCAAAGCTCAGAAAACATAAAGACATTGGACCCATCTTTCATTTCCTAGCCTAGTATTCTCTCTACTGTAGCACATTTTTGAAGTCCTTATATTCCTGGTATCTTTGGCATTCCTAACCCCACCCTTAAGTTATCCTGACACAATTCTATTCTTATGGAAAACTTTTTACCAGTCATTTACACTTTTTTTTTTTGAGACAGTCTCACTCTGTCCCCCAAGCTGGAGTGCAGTGACGTGATCTTGACTCACCACAACTTCCGCCTCCTGAGTTCAAGCGATTCTCGTGCCTCTGCCTCCCGAGTAGCTGGGATTACAGGCATGTGCCACCACGCCTGGCTAACTCTTGTATTTTTAGGAGAGATAAGGTTTCACCATGTTAGCCAGGCTGGTCTTGAACTCCTGGCCTCAAGTGGTCTGCCTGCCTTGGCCTCCCAAAGCACTGGGATTACAAGCATGAAACACCATGCCCGGCCATTTACACCTTAAAATGAATTATTTACACCTTAGAAGGTATTGCCCACTCTCAGAATATTTATATTTAAGATCTATGTCTAATCATGGAATGAGAAGACTTATTCACATCTGAAGCAATTTTTTGCTACAGATGAACTGAACTAGTAGGAAGAGAATCAATGGGTCCGTGTATCAGGCAAATAGATTTGGTTTATAATAATGAGGAAATTTTTTTTGCAAAGAGAATTGGCTGGCAATGGAATGCATTGCCTTTGAGGTGGTGAGTATCCTGTCAGGACAGGTATTCGAGCAGAGGCTGGAGATTAGTCACATGAACAGCTCAACTGGATGATCAGGAGAGACAAAAATGTATAGGACAAAACCCTCTGATGTGTTTGTTAAGCGCAAGCACAAAGTACTATGAAGAAATAGAGGCAGAAATCAGGGAAGTATCTGTTGGTTCTAATGAAGGAGTGGGATTTTATAAAGCATAAAAGAGCAAGGGGAAGTGGGTGTATTTGTAATAAGAAAATAGTATGGAGAAAAGCAAAGAAATAGGTAAGTACTTGGTGTTTTCTGAAAACCGGGAGTTTAAGGTGATGAGCAGAGGAACAAGAGTGGCAAGTTATGGAGCCATGTCTAAGGTATTTTTGTTAAGGATTTAGAGTGAAATCTCAAAGAGAACAGAGAGCTTTCTTACTACGGTGAAAATGACTAATGTGAGCCATGCTTTCCATGAGCTATTTGCCTTTTAATATCAGACCTTGCTGACCTAATGAACTGAGAGTTGGAAGGTGGGGTAAATTGGAGGGGAAGGCTCCAGGACTCTGCCTACTGAGAACACCCTGGTCTCCCATGCATCATCAGATGGTTCCAAACCTCTGGAAATTTGCTGAACTATAATCCACCTCTATTAGGATGAGCTAATTTTCAGTCCCAATGCTTTAGTGGGCCAATGAGTGATCTTCAGAAATCAAGACCTCACTGCCTAGGTTGTCTAATAAGACTAGGAGACCCTTATCTCATTCAACACAGGGCCCCAAGCTGGTGCCAGGGCAACCCCAGGCAGTTCACTCAGTGGGCAGTAGATCATCTGCTCAAGGGCCAGCTTTGCCTGCAGCAGAGCAAGGAATGAGCAGGGCCACTTCCACAGAAAATTCTGTGGAATTCTAAGGATTATCTGCAGTCTCGTTGCAGTCCTTGTAAATGTGACCCCTCAGTAGCTGCTCAAATTTTTCTCTTTGAGTGCACTGCTCTTTTGCCTTCCCCTGGAAAGAGAGCTCTAGTAATTCAGTGGGCATCCTGGGTGCCACATCTGAACACAACAGTGGTAAACAGAGATGCCCATGGCCCTCTAGTGGCTGCACATGGGAAGGGTAAAGGAGAGGCCAGGGCAGCCTATAGCTTTCTCTTCAGACCCAGTTCATGTAACCGCCATGATTATAGTCTCCCAAGCACCTCAGTCTTTATATCTTAGTGGCCAAAAGGGTAGAGTTCTCTTTCTTAACGCCGGGGATTAAAGAACAGCTACTATACAAGCCACCATCTTCTGAGCCCACACTTTGTGTCTCTGTGTTAATCACTTTACCACAGGAGACCGGCATTATTACATCCAGTTTATAGATAAGGAAAAGAAGCCCAACAAGGTTAGCTAACTTGTTCAAGGTCAGACCACTTGGTAAATGACAGAGCTCCTTGAAGCCAGCAGTGTCTGATCACCAAAGCCCGGGCTCTTAAACCTAACGCCTGTGCTCTCCTCTCCTCCTAACTCATCCCAAGGTCTGCTGGATCCATGCTTTTCTGTGACTCACTGCCTTTGCTTAGATTGTTCAAAGAGGATCTGGCTTTATCTCTACGTATTTTGCTCAGTTATCTCATAGTCCATAAAAGGATTTTGTGGTTCTATAGCTGAGCCCTTGCTCAGGTTGGGTAAGTCACAAAGCTCAACATTTCTAAAAGATAGCCTGATCCATGGGTGAGAACAAAGACGGGTCTGCTTTTCCCACCACACATAAGCCCTGTGCTAACTGCTGCCTGTTAGGTAGAGCTCAGGGGCAACATAACAGGCACCTAACCTTCCTACATGCCCAGGTTCCAGCACTGCACCTGGCATGCATAGTCAGGCAATGTGCAGAGGGCTTAAGAGTTTGAGGGTTCAGTGGGCCTGGACTTCAATCCTGACTCTCTCACTTGCCTGCTGGGAGTTGTCAGACAAGTTAATACATTGGCATTTAGTCATTTGCCAAATATTTATTGAGCATATACATACGCCACATACCAGGGATACAGCGGTGTACAAATCAAAGTCCCTCCTCTTGGAGGGGAGATAGTGGATAAGTAAATAAGTGCAGAATCTGAGATTATGGTAAGTGATACAAAGTCAAGTTTTTGATCACACATGTATGGTGTTACATTATTTAAGGTGATGCTGGTTATTGTAACAAATAATCCTCAAAATCACAGTGGCTTAACCCAAAAAAACTCTAAAGAATATGTTTCTAGCCAAGTGGCCCACCTCTAAGTGACAACCCAGGGGCCCAGACTCCTTCCATCTTGTGGCTCTGTCACCATCAAGGCATGACTTTCTAGGATGCCCTGGGGTCATCTCAATCCCAGTCTGTTCAAAAGGTAGAAAGCAGGGAGAAAACTTGTAAAGTTTTTTGTAGGTTCAGCAGTGAAGTACTGTCCATCGCTTCCAGTCACTCTCCTCAGCTCTGCTACATGACACATCCTTCTGCAAGGGAGACTGGGAAATGAAGTCCAGATGAGGGGTCCAGGAAGCAGAGATGGGCTGCATGAGCACCCAGTCAGTCTCTGCCAACTACCCATTCCACAAGACAGGAAAGAAAGGCAGCAGAAGAGGCTCTGGGTGGACCCAAAGTGGGTGGTCACGGGGAGAGGTCCTTCTCACTCCCCCACTGTCTTCCACATTGTACTATAGTGCTAAGCTGGACCCCATTTTCCATGTCTATAAATTAGGGTAAGTCCACCTGTCCAAACTACCTGTTGTCCAGTGCTTTTGCTATCCCAAGCATCCCCTCAGCACTTTCCATATCTGTCCAAACCAGCCCAACTTTCAAGCAGCAGCTCCCACATGTCTTTGCCTGATGGCTTTTTCCATCATCGTGGAGCCCACTGAGCTTGCACAGAAGACTGGAAGTGCTGGGAGTCAACAGACTGAGTGCCTGTCAGTCAACTGTTTGGTGATCTTGGGGGAATCAGTAAACCCATAAGACTCCACTCATTGGTCAATGAATACCCCAACTCCCTCACCCCTCGAGTGGGGGCATTGTGAAGTGTGTTTTATACCAGTCCACGAGCTCCCAGTGGGATTGAGTTCCAGTTGCCTATAGCAGTCACCTACTTGAAAACACACACTTTATTAGCTTCCTTGCCTTCCTCATCTCTCTTCCCCACTTCCCTACTAGTACTTGCTGGAATCTTCTACCAAATAAGCAGCTTGCTCAGCTCCATCTCTCAGAGTGTGCTTCCAGGGGACCCCAAACCAAGACATCACTTCACGCTTAAATACTTATTAAGTGCTATTCAAATATTATTGTTAATATTTGATATTTAATATTTGATAATAACATAGTATTATTTGAATAGCACTTATTTCATTGTGCACATCTGAAGATGGTTTTGCTATGGGTGATAAATCTACCAAAGAAGAGTCAATCTCATTCTGGCCAGAGACAGGAACTCTACTAGATTTTAATACCGTTGAGTTGTTAAAAAAAAAAAAAAAAAAAAAACCCTTAATTTTTATTATTAGATTCAACAGACAGAAAATTAATCTGCCAAATGCCTCTAACATTTTTAAGTACTTTTCCATAATTTTAGAATTAATTTCCTTGCTGACTACAGACCCGTACTACTCTGAGAACCACACTTGGAGTGGGACTGCTCAAATCAAGTGAGCAATAGTGATCAAAACCCCTGTGAGTGTCAATTCCATCCCGACACACAAAGAGTTATGAATAAGCTTCCCAGGAAGTGTTGTGGGGCGGGGATTAGGGCGGAGTTCTCTGTTTGTCATTCATTTACAATTTCCAATGGAAAAATGTGTGGGTCGTCCCATTATGCCTGCACAATGTCGGACAAATTAAAGGCTTGCCTCAGTAATTACTGGGTGGGTATATACAGAAACATACATCCATGTCTACAGGTCCTGCATACAGTAGTGTAAATTAAGGCAGAAAGTTTACAGCCAGTTGTTTTTCTGAGGCTTAGTATTGGTTTACCATATGAGAGTAGAAGGAGAGGGACATATTCCAGGATCAGAAGGTAAGATTTTTAAGGAACGAATTTATGAGACAAGCAATTCTTTGTTGAATCCCACCAAAAGAACAAAGTTTAAATGTATACCTTTTTTCTTTTTAATTTCTGCATAGAGATTTAAAAAACCAAGCTAAAAAGACCAGTGCCTTGCCTGTAATGGCAAAAATAACACCATCCTCAACCATTTTAGTGGCAGGGGAATGAGTGGGGCACTGGATTGAGACACAGCTGCAATAGCAAAGCTGGGTAAGAATTTTATGACTTTGCTAATTTTCTATCTGTTCTGGGAGTAATAAATGTGCCCTTATAGATATTCACGATTGCCCTCAAAATGAAAAAAACCTTTTAAATGGCACAGAAAAGCCTTTCATTCTTGAGGCATGTAATTCATGGATGATTTTCAAAATGTCATATTTGAATTGGGAAAGTAACATTTCTTGAATTAATCAGCCAATTCCTTCAAGAATATGACTCAAAGGATATAAAAATTTCAAGCCTGACTTTTAAAAAAGAAAAAGGAATTTTTTTCCATGTCGTTTAGTTTATTTTTCACAAAGGTCATAGCTAAATCAGGTTTATTTGCCATGGAAGAGAACAGTCTAAATGAAGTACACTTTTAGTTCTTTAGTAAAAGGGAATGTTAGCAAATTTTAACAAGCACCACTTTAAATTTTTACACCATTAGACATGCGGTTTTGCTTTGTCTAGTTATACCCTTCTTTATTTCCCTCTCTACCAGATTTTGGTGGTGTTTTTTGTTTGTTTGTTTGTCTGTTTTCACCTTTGGAGAGCTCAGCAAATGGAGAAGGAGAAAGGACAAAAAAAAAAAAAGCAAAGAAAATAAAACAAAGACTTCCAGGACAAAATTCTCTAAGGGGCCTCTAAAGTCACTCACTCCCTGTGTTATCAACATAAGTAAAGGGAGGTCTTTGCAAAGGGAAGACAAGAGAGACTCATACCACTGACTTGACTTTTCCCAAAGAACCTTCAAAAATCCTCCCTTAGAGCTGTCAGGACCCAGCAAAGACCAGGAAGGGATTCCTAAAAGTTTGAAGTCTCAGAGCCAAGGGATGGGGACTCTGGTCAAGAAAGAACGAGGTGTTCCATGCTGGTGGCTATAGAGGACAGAATTTCCTGTCAAGAACATGTCAGGATCCTCACCTGGGGATCCTAGAGAGTGGAGCCCAAGGCCACCTGCTCTGTGTTTCAGGAAAAAGACCACATTTGAATCCCTCTTGAGGGCTCCCTCCTGCTATTACAGGATATTGGAGGGAGAGAGAAAGAACAAAAGCAGTTGATCCAGTGCCAGAAAGATAAAGGCTTGTTCACACTACTCACCAGCAGCAAATGTAGAAAGCTGAAGCTTAACATCAAACTCACTTTCTGTTCCACTCTTCACTATGTCTACACAGCACCATTCCAGTCAACCTCCCCACAGCTCTCCTCCCATCCCCTCGGCCACACATTTGACCCTCTTATAGCCAATTGGCCATCCTTTGGGCCAGTCTTTTTCAAAATACTTTTGGAACATTTTATGGAAGTAGAACATACATTCAGAAAAGCACACACGTATCATAAGTTCACGGCTCAATGAATTTTCCAAAGTGAATACACCCATGTCACCAACATCCATACCAACACCAAGAAAAAACAGAATATAAGGCTCATGAAGGAGCTCTCTGGGGCTACAGAAATGTTCTATATATTGTGTGGTTTGATTGTCAAAACTCACTGAAGTGTACACCTTTTAAAAACTGAATTTCTTTGTATGTAAATTTTACCACAACACAAAATAAATAAGGCCAAACCAGCACTCCCATGCCCCCGTCCAGTAGCGGGCACTCACTCCCCACCAAGAATAATCAGTATCATGAATTTTACACCAGATTAGTTTTGTCTGATTTTGACCTTCGGGTAAATGGAATCGTACAGCACCCGCTCTGTGAGGTCTGGCATATTTTGCTCAACATTGGATTGTGAAATTCTTCCATATCGCTGCTTGCAGCTAAAGGTCATTCATGCTTATCACATTTCCAATGTGTGAATATATCACAATTTTATTTAACAGTTCTACCATGGAGGAACATTTGGATTGTTTCTAGATTGGGGCTTTCACAAAGAGTGCTGCTATGGACAGTCCAGGGTGTGCTTTTGGGTGTGCGTATTCACACATTTCCATGGGGAGTGGAATTAGAAGGTCATAGGGCATGCACAGCTTTAGTTGATACTGCCCAGTAGTTTTCCAAAGTGGTTGTCCTGGTGGACACTCTGTTTAGGAGTGTTTGAAAGTTCCCATTCTTTAGCCAATCTCAATTTCACCCCCTTCACTGTCTTTCCTGACTACTCCACTCTGTGATCTCTTAATTATTGATGTTTAACTCAATACGTGCATACTGAGCCCCATTCACTGTGCTGCGTGCTGGGGACACAAAAAGGAATAGACAGGAATCCATCATCAATGAATGAATGGCCCAGTGGGGGTGTCTGTAACACAATGTGAATCTGATGTAACTCAGATGCTTGTAATACAATGTAAATGGTACCATGGGACCAAATGAGGGTGTGATTAATTATGGCAGTAATAACTAGTGAGCCAGAATTTATACATTATTATTTAGGAAAATAAACCCAATGATTCCAAGTCTTGGCAAGGCGATGAGGAAACAGAAACTCTTACCATCACCGCTTATGGTGTTATGAATTGAACAGTACTTTGCCTATATCTAGTAAGTTGAATCTGCCACATAGCTGGATGCATCAGTTTCACTCCTGAGGGCCTGTTTTTGTATTGTCAAAAAGTGGAAACAGTTTAAATTGTCCACCAACAGAGGAACGGACAAATCAACCATGTTAAGTTCATAATAGAAAATACAATCCAGCTGTTAAATGATCTAGACTATTCGTATTGTCAAAAATGTGTCTATATTGTCTGAAAAAGAAAATTGCAGATGGATGCATGTTAGGTACAGAACATTTGTGTTCCCCCAAAATTTAAATGTTGAAATCCTAACCCCCAAAGTTATGATATTCGGAGGTGCAGCTTATGGGAGGTTATTAGGTCATGAGGGTGGAACCCACATGAATGAGATTAGCATCCTTACAAAAGGGACCCCGAGAGAGCTCTCTTGCCCTCTTTCCACCATGTAAGCACAAAATGAGAGGTCAGCAGTCTATAAACCAGAAGAGGACTCTCAGCAAAATCTGGCCATGCTAGCACCTTGATCTCAGACTTCCAGCCTCCAGAAATGTGAGAAATACATTTCTGTTGTTTATAGGCCACTCAGTCTATGGTAGTTTGTTGTATCAGCCTGAACTGACTAAGATAGTATATAAAAGTAGTATACAATTTTAATAATTTAAAACTCACAATGCAAGGCTACATTATATCTGGACACCAACATACATAATAAAAATACTAAACTATGCATGGGAAGACTAAGCACCAACTTCAAAACAATAATTACCTCTGAGATGAATGACAGTGAGTGGGTGGAGGAGGGGAAACTTTAGAGGTAACATTTTATTTCTTTAAAAAAAAAAAAAAGCCTAACAGAACAAAGGACAAAACATTTTATGCTCATCTCAAGAGATGAAGAGAGTATTTGACAAAATTGAATATTATTTCATAATAAAAACTCTCAACGAATTAGGTGTAGAAGAAATGCACCTCAACACAATCAAGACCATATAGCACAAGCCCACAGCTAACATCATACTCATCAGTGAAAAGTTCATTAAAGCTTTTAACCATCAGTGAAAAGCTTTTCCTCCAAGATCAGGAACAAGACAAGCATGCTCACTCTTACTGCTTATATTCAGCACAGTTCTGGAAATCTTAGCCAGAACAAGTAGGCAAGAAAAAGAAATAAAAGGCATCTAAATCAGAAGACAGGAAGTGAATTTATCTCTGTTTGCAGATGGTATTATCTTATATTCAGAAAATCCTAAAGGCTCCACCAAAAAGCTGATAGAATTAATAAACAAATTCAGTAAAGTCATAGGATACAAAATTAACATAAAAAAATCAGCAATGTTTCTATAAGCAAAAAACTATCCAAAAAAGAAATCAAGAAAACATTCTCATTTACAACAGCATCAAAAAAACTAAGGATGAATACATTTAACCAAATGGGTGAAAGATCTGTACACTGAAAAGTATAAAACATCAATGAAAGAAACTGAATAAAAAATAAACACATGAAAAAATCCTCTGTGTTTACGGATTGGAAGAATTTATATCACAAAAATGTCCATATTACCCAAAGCAATCTACAAATTCGATGCAATCCCTAACAAAATTCTGATGATATTTTTCATAGAAACATAAAAAACAATTCTAAAATTCATATGGAAGCACAAAAAATACTAAATAGCCAAAGCAATCTTGAGCAAAAGGAACAAAGCTGGAAGTATAACACTATATGTCAAAATATACTACAAAGGTGTAGTAATCAAAACAACATGATACTAACATATAAATCAATGGAGCAGAATAGAGAGCTCCAAAGTAAATCTACAAATTTGTGGTCAACTGATCTTTGACACATTTGCAAGAACACACAATGGGGAAAGGGTGGTCTCTCTCTTCAATAAATGGTGCTGAGAAAACTGGATATCCACCTGCAGAAGAATGAAATTGGACTCTTATCTCACCCCACATATAACAGTCAACTCAAAATGGATTAAAGACTTAAATATAATACCTAAAACTGTAAAACAACTGGAAGGAAACAGGAAAAAAAAATGTATTGACAGTGGTCTTAGCAGAGATTTGTCTCCTGCCCAAATATGTAGGCAACAAAAGCAAAAATAGGCAAACGGGTTTGCATCAAAGGAAAAAGGTTCTGCACAGCTAAGGAAGCAATCAACAGAGTAAAGAGAAAAATTATGGGCTGAGAGAAAATACTTGCAAACCGTACATCTGATATGGGGTTAATCCGAAATACATAAAAAACTCAAACAACTTAACAGCAAGAAAACAACTTGATTAAAAAGTGAGCAAAGGACCTGAATAGACATTTCTCAAAAGAAGACATACAGAAGGCCAACGGATATATGTAAAGTTGCTCAATGTCACTAACCAGCAGGAAAATGCAAATTAAAACTACAATGGGATATTACTTCATACCTGTAAGGAAGATGTTTATCAAAAAATATAAAGAGGCCAGGCACGGTGGCTCACGCCTGTAATCCCAGCACTTTGGGAGGCTGAGGCGAATGGATCACCTGAGGTCAGGAGTTTGAGACCAACCTGGCCATCATGGTGAAACCCCATCTCTACTGAAAATACAAAAATTAGCTGGGCATGGTGGCGGGTGCCTGTAATCCCAGCTACTCTGGAGGCTGAGGTGGGAGAATCACTTGAACCCGGGAAGTGGAGGTTGCAGTGAGCCGAGATCATGCCATTGGACTCCAGCCTGGGCAACAAGAGTGAAACTCCGTCTCAAAAAAATAGATATAGATAGATGATAGATAGATAGATAGATAGATAGATAGATAGATAATAAAATATTTGTAAGAATGTGGAAAAGGAGAACTCTTGTACACTGCTGGTGGGAATGTAAATTGCTACAGCCATTATGGGAAACAGCATGAAAGCTCCTCAAAAAATTAAATATAGAACTACCATGTAATCTAGCAATCCCACTCCTGGGTATATATCCAAAGAAAATTAAATCAGTATGTGAAAGAGATATCTGCATCTTCATGTTCATTGCATGATTATACTCAATAGCTGAGATATGAAATCAACATAAGTGTTCATATACAGATAAACAAGTAAGGGAAATGTGCTATGTTCACATTATGAGATGCTAGTCAGCTTTTAAAAAGGAAGAAATTCTTTCATTTATGAGAACATGGATGAACTTGGAGGACATTATGTTTAGTGATATAAGTCAGGCACAGAAAGACAAATTCTGCGTGATCTCACTTATATGTGGAATCTAAAAAAATCAAACTCATACCAGCAGAGAGTAGAATGGTAGTAACCAGGGGCTTGGGAGGGGTAAAGGGGTGTGGAAAGGGGAAATGTTAGTTAAAGTGTACAAAGTTTCAGTTAGGAGAAACAAGTGCTGGAGATTTATTGTACAGCATGATGACTGTAGTTAATAATCTATTACATACTTGAAAATTGCTGAGAGTCTATTTTAAATATTCTCAAAAAAAAGGAATGTGGTGATTGATATGTTAACTAGCTTAATTTAATTTTCCCACAATGTATACACATATCAAAACATCACATTGTACACCATAAATATAGACAATTAATCATTTGTCAATTAAGAATTAATTAACTTTTTTAAAAGAACATATATATATCTTAAAGTGTTAATACGAGTTAAATCTGAGTATTGGGTAGTGTACAACTGCTACGTTATCTTCTGTATATGTGATATATTTTAAACCAAGTACCAAAAGTAAGCAAAACTAAAAGGGAAAATGCAATTATGCTGTGAGTTTAGATGGGATCCTACAAAGCCATGCACATGTGAGTTCACAGCCGGCATATGTGAGTTCACAGTCGGCATGTGTGGCCAGTGTATGTGGCCGTGATGGGTTGAATATGGAAATGTCGTAGGTGAGACATCCTTACTCACTCACTCACAGGTAATGAAGCCACTCCTACCAGCCTTGCTGGTTCCTCCAAGAGATGCAGAGAGGCACATCCTGCACAACGCCCTGCAACTTCTCCCTTCCTCTCCCTCATGCACAGTCTGAGATAAACAGAGCACTAGACTCGGAACCATGTTCTAAATTCAGCATTTACTGGACAGGAGGCCTCAAACAAGTTTCACAGCCCTAATGAGTCGCAGCCTGCTGAATCACACCTTCCACTCTCTCCTGCTCTCCTGCCTCTGGGGCCATGACAGTGGATTGAAGGGAGCCAAGGAGACATAATAAGAAAGCAAACTATGGGGCCCCTGGCTCCCACCTCCAGCTGAAACACCTACTTTGTGCTACTCTGGGAAATCATCACACTTAGTCATCTTTACAATTTTTACAAATGAGGACCCTGAAGCTCAGGGAGTGGGCTTGCCATGATCACAAGAGTAGATCCGTATTTAAACCTGGGTATGTCTGACTCTAAATCCATTTCTTCTTTTCCCCACTTTTTATTCAAATGTGGAAATGGTATCTTTGATTTCTTTTGTTCCCTCTGCTTCACCTTACCTACACCAAAGGAGCATCTGGGTGGGGTGTGGAGGAAGTAAAATTTGAGCCTCATCTGCACATCTTCCAAATTCTAGCAGGTCCCCCTCGAGCTAAAAGGCATTTTTTCCTGATCTTCACCAGTCAGTTCTTCTTTGGGCCCCATCCCACCACCTTAACCAATGACTCCGCATCCAGGTCTGCCCACAGATCCCTTCTACAGCCTCCCCCTGAAAACTAATTGCAGATTATTAGAACTTTGGCTTCCATTCCAGTGTGGAAGAAGCCAGAATTTAACACTCCATCCTAACAATTTCCCCCCACACGCACCTGTTAAGTTTAGCCTAAGGCTGCCTCCTTACACATTTTAAGTTCAACCTAAAGGTTTCTCTGTAAATAGTGAAGTGTAACCTAACTGGATGTGTAAACAGACTGTAGCTTACTCTTGTGTCAATCACAGAATTTTGGCCAATCACAGGCAGCCAACTATTCAAACCCTGTTCAAATAAGGTAAACACGGAGCCGTAGTCAATTGGGTTGTTTCTGCACCTCACTTCCATTTTCTGTACAACACTTTCCTTTTTCTTCCACCACACAGCAGGGCTGGAGGGTTGCTGGAGTGTCTCTGAGCCTATTCTGGTTCGGGAGACTGCCTGATTTTGCAAATCATTCTTTGCTCAATTAAACTCTGCTAAATTTAATTTGTCTACATTTCTTCTTTTAACGCACCTTACCACATCACTAAAGTCCTATTTTAAACAGTTCCTTTTACCAATATATCACGTCCAGCTATCAAGAAAAAATTATAAGACATAGTAAAAGGCAAAAACTACAGTTTAAAGAAACAGAGCAAGCCATCAGAGCCAGACTCAGATATGGCAGGGATGCTGGAATTGTCAGGCCAGGAATTTAAAACAACAAGGATTAGGGTGCTAAGGGCTCTAATGAATAAAGTTGGCAACATGCAAAAATAAACGGGCAATGTAAGCAGAGAGATAAAAAATTCTAAGAAAGAAACATAAAATGAGATGCTAAAGATCAAAAACATAACAGAAATGAAGGATGCTTTTGATGGGCTTTTTGGCAGACTGGACTTGACTGAAGAAAGAATCTGTGAACTTGAAGACCTCTCAATAGAAACCACCAAAACTGAAAAGCAAAGAGAAAAAAAGACTGAAAGAAACAAAACAGAACAGTCAAGACTTAGAGACAACTATGAAAATTGTAACATACACATAATGGGAATACAAGAAGGAGAAGAAAGAGCAGAAGAAATATTTGAAATAATAATAACAGAATTTCCCTCAAATTAATGGCAAACATAAAACTATAAATCCAGGAAGTTCAGAGAATAATGAGTGGGATAATGCCAAAAAGAAAAACCCCTACACCTAGGCATATGATTTTTAAACTACAGAAAAACAAAGAAAAAATGCCAAAAGAAGCCAAAGGGAAAAAACACCTTACCTATAAAGGAGCAAAGATATGAATTACATCCACCTTCTCCTCAGAAACCACATAAGCAATAAAAGAGTGGAGTGAAACATTTAAAGTATTGAGAGAGAGAGAAAAAAAACACCTAGATCCTGTGCCCTGTGAAATTAGACTTCAAAAGTAAAGGAGAAATAAACGTTTTCTCAAACAAAAATGGATGGAATTTGTTACCAGTAGACGTGCCTTGCAAGAAATGCTAAAAGAAATTCTTTAAGAGAAAAGGAAAATGATAAAGGTCAGAAACTCAGATCTTCATAAAAAAGGAGGAGAATCAGAAAAGGAATAGTGAAGGTAAAATAAAGTCTGTTATTTTTCTCCTTCTTGATTGATCTAACAGATAACAGTGTGTTCAAAATAATAACAGCAATAATTTATTCAATTATGCACATATCTATATCTATCTATATGTTTATATATGCATGTATGCTTATGTATAAGTGAAATGAATTCCAGCAATAATACAAGGGATGAGATGGAAGAATTAGAATTACTATAAGGTTCTCACACTATCCATGAAGTGGTACAGTGTTATTTGAAAGTGGACTTGGATTAGTTGTAAATGTACATTGCAAAATCTAGAGCAACTGCTAAAAAAAAGTTTAAAAGGAAGTATAAGTAATATGCTAATAAAGGAGAGAAAATAGAATCACATAAAATGCTCAGTGAAAACCACGAAAGGCAGAAAAAGAATGGAAGATAAAAACAGCAGCAAACAACAAGGACAACAAATAAAAAATAGTAATAAATATGATAAGTATTGATGTAACTATATCAATAATCACTTTGAACATCAATGACCTAAATATACCAATTGAAAAACAGAGGTTCTCAGAGTGGATCAGGAAACAAGACTCAACTATATGTTGTCTACAAGGAATCCACTTTAAATATAAGGCCACGTAGAAAGGTAAGTGTATGCAGAAACATGTTATGCTTGCACTAATCAAAGGAAAGTAGCAGTAGCTATCTCAAACAGAGTAGACTTAAGACCAAAAGTTATCAGGGATAAAACGAGTTGTTACATGATGATAAAAGGATCAAGTCTCCAAGAAGACATAACAATCCTTAATATGTATTCGCCTAATAACAGAACATCAAAATACATGAGAAAGAAACTAATAGACTGCAAAAAGACATAGATGAATCCATTATCATAGTTACAGATTTCAACACCCCAACATCCCTCATAGTTGAACTCAACAACACAATTAATCAACTGGACATAATGGACATCTATAGCCTACTTCATCCAACAACAGCAGAATACACTTTCTTCTCAAGCTTATATGAAATATTCACCAGGACAGACCACATACTGGACCATAAAATACACCTTAAAAAATATAAAAGAATAGAAATCATACAATGTCCACTCTCAGACCACAATGGAATTGAACTAGAAAACAATAACAGAAAGCTGAAAAATCCCAAAAGCTTACAGATTACACAACATACTTCTAAATAACACATGAGTCAAAGAAAACATCTCAAGACAAACTTTTAAACACTTTGAACTAAATGAAAATGAAAACACAACTTACCAAAATTTGTAGGATGAGGCAAAAGTAGTGCTTAAAGGGAAACTCTGAAAAGGTAAATAAATTCAATAAGCTTCTGCGCTGGCCAACTGTGAATAAAAGAGAAAGGGTACAAATTACTAATATCAGAAATGAAAGAGTGGATATCACTACAGATATCATGGATATTAAAAGGATAATAAAGGAATACCATGAACAACTCTATGCCCACAAGTTGATAACCTAAATGAAATGGATCAATTCCTGGAAAAACACAATCTGCCAAAATTCACACAAGAAGGAACAGACAATCTGAAAAGGTCTATATCTATTAAGGAAATTGAATTGATAATTAATAACCTGCCAAAACAGAAAGCACTAGCCCAGGTAGGTTCAATGTTGAATTATACCAAACATTTTAAAAAGAAATTATTTCAATTCTCTACAATATCTTTCAGAAAATAGAAGTAGAGGGAATTATTATTAACTCATCCTATGAGAGCAGCATTATCCTATTACCAAAACCAGACAAAGCTATTACAAAAAAAGTACTGACCAATATATCTCATGAATATTAGTGCAAAAATCCTCAACACAACATTAGCAAATCAAATCCAGTAATGGACAAAAATAATTATGCCCCATGACCAAGTGGGATTTATCCTAGATATGCAAACGTGGCTCAACATGTGAAAATCAATTAATGTAACATATCGACTGCTAAAAAAGAAAGATCACATGATCATAGAAACAGATGCAGAAAAATCATCTGACAAAATTTAACACCCATTCATTTTTTTAAAAAAAACTCTCAATAAACTAGGAATAGGTGGGAACTTCCTCAACTTGATAAAGAAAACCTACAAAACACCCCATAGTTAATACTTAGCGGTAAGAAACTCAAAGCTTTCCCACTAAGATTAGGTACAAAGCAAAAACATCCCTTCTCACCATTCCTTTTCAACATCATACTACAAGTCCTATCTAATGCAATAAGACAAGAAAAAGAAATAAAAGGCATATATATTGAGAAGGAAAAAAAGGAAGAAATAAAACTGTCTGTTCATGGATGACATGATTTTCTATGTAAAAAATCCAAAACAATCAACAAAAAATCTGGAATTAATAAGCAATTATAGCAGCATTGCAGGATACAAAGTTAATACACAAATGTTCATTGCTGTATACCAACAATGAACAAGTGGAATTTGAAATTCAAAACACAATACCATTTACATTAACACCTCAAAATTGAAATCCTTAGGTATAAACCTAATAAAATACATACGAGATCTACACCAAAAAAACAAAACAAAACAAAAAAGCTACAAATCTCTGATGAGAGAAATCAAAGAAGTAAATAAATTGAGAGATATTCCATGTTAGGGAGGCTCAATTTTGTCAAGATGTCAGTTCTTCCCAACTTGATCTATAGATTCAAGGCAATCTTATTCAAAATCGCAACAAGTTATTTCCTAGATATCAATAAATCGGTTCTAAAGTGTATAGGGAGAGATAAAAGACCCAGAATAGCCAACAAAATATTGAAGGAGAAGAACAAAGGTAAATGACTCATACTACCTGACTCTAAGACATAATATAAAGCTACAGTAATCAAGACAGTGTAGTATTGACAAAAGAATAGGCAAATAGATCAATGGAACAGACTAGAGAGCCAGAGAATAGACCTACACCAATAGAGTCAGTTGACCTTTGACAAGGGATGAAAGACAACACAATGGAGAAAGGAGTTTCTTTAATAAGTGTTATTGGAAAAAGTGAGCATTCACATGCAAAACAAATGAATCTAGTCACAGACTTTATACCCTTCACAAAAATTAACTCAAAATGAATCATAGACCTAAATGTGAAACATAAGGTTATCTAAAAGTCCTGGAAGATAACATAGGAGAAAATCTAGATGACCTTGTGTTAGGCAATGACTTTTTAGGTACAATACAAAAGGCACTGTCCGTGAAAAAAAAGTGTTGGTAAGCTGGACTTCATTAAAATTAAACTTTTTTGTTCTGTGAAAGACGCTGTCTGCATGAAAAAACAAGCCAAAGACTGGGAGAAAATGTTTTCAAAAGACCTAACAGATAAATATCCAAATATACAGAGAACCCTAAAACTCAACAATAAGAACACAAACAACCCGATTTTTTAAATGTTTCTGAGGACACTTGAAAAAATAAATAAATAAATAAATAAAAATGAGCCAAAGACTCTAACAGACACTTCACCAAAGAAGATATACAGATGGCAAATAAGCATATAAAAAGATATTTCATATCATACATCATCAGGGAAATGCAAATTAACACAACAACAAGATACCGTTAGAATGGCCAAAATCCAAAACATTGACAACATCAGATGCTGGCAAGGATGTGGAGCAACAGGAATTCTTATTCATTGAGAACAGTGAGAATTCAAAATGACGTGACCACTTTGGAAGACAGTTTGATGTTTTCTTACGAAATTAAACGTACACTTACCATAGGATCCAACAATTGTGCTGCTTGGTATTTACCCAAAAAACTTGAAAAATTGTGTCCACACACACACAAAAAAAAAACCTGCACACAGGTGTTTATAGCAGCTTTATTCATAATTGACAAAACTTGGAATCAGCCAAGATGTCCTTCAGTAGGTGAAGGGATAAACTATATCTTATTAGCACTGAATAATATTCCTTTGTCTGGCTATCCAGTGCTAATAAGTGCTGGCTATCCAGTGCTATTCAGTGCTAATAAGAAATGAGCCGTCAAGCCATGAGAAAATATTTTTTGAAACTCAGTGAAAAAAGTTAAAGAAGCCAATCTAAAGAGGCTACCTACACTATGATTCCAACTACATAGCCTTCTAGAAAAGGCAAAACTATGAAGACAGGAAAAAGATCAATGGTTGCCAGGGGTTGAGAAGAGGAAGGGATAAATAGGCAGAGCACAGAACACTTTCAGGACAGTGAAACTATGCTATGTGTTACTATAATGGTTAATATAGGTCATTATACATTTGTCCAAACTCATATAACTGTACAACAGCAAGAGTGAACCCTAATGAACTTTGGGTGATAATGATGTGTCAATGTAGGTTCATCGGTTGTAACAAATGCATGACTCTAGTGGAAGATGTCGATAGTCAGAGAGAGTATGTCTCTATGGGGGCAGGGGATATTTGGGAAATCTCTGTTCCTTCTGTTCAATTTCGTTATGAAACTAAAAATGCTCTGAAACAATAGTCTATTTTTTAAGTGACTATTAGGTAGAAAAAAAAAAAAAAACACTAATTGCAGAAAACCAAACAAGGCAAGGCCAACTAGACTATGAGCAACTGCTGGCTCCTGCTGCATGAACTAGACACATATCTGGTCACATGTGCCTGGCAGCCCGGGTATTTCTACTGCTAATCAGAAACTGGAAGTTATTGAAAACAGAGCTCAGAGACACAGGACCCACTGAGTCACATGGCATCTGAGTTTCACAGAGGTCAAGGGTTGAGGAATGATCCTGACTTAATCCTAACAGGTAACAGTCACTCGGAGAGTGAGAGAAGGGAGCTAGATAGGATATAGATCAGAGAAAAGAGAGAATGAAAGGAAAGAAAGACAGGCAAAATGGCAGCTCGTAAAAGTATATCCCACATTCTATCTCCTTTATTTGTCAAAACAAACAACAAAAAGGATTGGTTTCCAGAGTTCTAAGGTTGCTATAATGCCTAAAGATACATGGGTTAAGTTTTGGCTACAGGAAAATGTTTGTATCTATTTGAAGATTAACCCCCTCCCCCCTGCACACACACACTCTAGAGGGTGAGAGAGACGTGGGGACAGCCAGCCAACCTTCTTGTCCCTGGGCCTGCAGCAGCATCAGGGCACCTGGTGTGGAGCTGTGGCTGGAGGCTGATTAGAGGAAGGAGGCTCTCTAACCAGCTCAGGTCCTGCAGAGATTGTGAGGGCTCTTCTGGGAAACAGGGACAGGGCAGCACCACCAGCATGATACAGAAGGAAGAAAGCACAGGCAGTTCTGAAAACTCCACCGAAGGATTGGGGGCTGGAGAGTCTGCACTGCCTGCTTTCAGGAAGTGATCCAACACCCCAAAGTCAGAAACTGGGGTACACCAGGTGAAGTTGTAGAGAAAGCAACACCAGGGTCCCCTCCTGTGAGAAGCGATCTATACCTCTGCTGGTTATAAGTAAGCAATAACCCTGCTGAGGGACTCATGGGTCCTGGAAGAGCACAGGATGTTGTCTTTTTCCCTGGAACTAAGACTTGTATTCATGGAATAGGTGGTAGAGTGTGAGTTGAGCAAAAATACTTCCTAAATTCCCAAATGAGTTCAGACCTCATTAGCAGAGTTCTGTGTGATACATTAGCTTTGTACTAGAGGAGGGATGTTAACCCTAAAAGCATTGACTTCACACTGTGCTTGCAAACCAAAGGACAGAACTTAGAGACAAATGGTACCAAAGTGCTCAAAGCTGAAAACAAGAGAACCGAACTCTGGTTAATTTAAAGAGAAAAGAAGTATAGGACAGATATTAGGTGGCTTTAGAAAGACCCATATATATAAAACCACATCAAATATTAAGGGAGGATGCTATGTCAATTAGGATAAGGCTTGACAGCAGGTGAGAGAAAAACAAAGTAACCATGGCTCAAATAAGGTAGAAGCTTATTGCTCTCTCATTAAAAAACAGAAGTTGATAGTCCCAGGTAAGTACAAGTTCTGGGTTTCCTCAGTCTCACTGCTCCATATTTCTCTTGAAGCAATTTCCATTTCATGGTCTAAGATGACTGTCCAAGCTCTAGCCATCACATTCTTATTTCAGCTAGCAAAAAAAGAGGGAGTGGGAAAGGGCTTCCCAGAAGTTAAAGATACCATTTCTTTTTACATCCCATTGACTAGAACGTAGTCATATGGCCACAGTGAGTTGCATGAGGTGATGGTGGAAATCATCTTTATTGGCAGAGCACAGTGGCTCATGCCTGTAATCCCAGTACTTTAGGAGGCCGAGGCTGGTGGATCAGTTGGGGTCAGGATTTCGAGACCAGCCTGTCCAACATGGTGGAACCCTGTCTCTACTGAAAACACAAAAATTAGCCAGGCATGGTGGTACGTGCCTGTAATCCCAGCAACTCAGGAGGCTGAGGCATGAGAATCGTTTGAACCCAGGAGGAGGTGAAGGTTTCCGTGAGCTGAGATCATGCCACTACACTGCAGCCTGGGTGACAGAATGAGACCCTGTCTCCAAAACAATAAAAAGAGATCGTCTTTATCTAGAATAGTCATGTGCCCCACATAAAAAAAAAAAAAAAAAAAAAAAAAAAAGATTTTATGACAAATAAAGAAGATGCTGAAAAGAAAATTAGCAGTTTTGTCCACAGGGGCCTAAACCACATGAATACTGATGACAATTGTCGAAATTCTTACAGCTAGTGTAGTAGACCAGAAACCCTCTGAAGCCTACTGCCTTTCTAGGTAAGAGGGGATTGTCGCTTGGATCGAAGGGGAGAAACGCTCTAGGACGTTCCAGAATTCTGGCCCCAGAAGCATCTAAAACCCTCATTAGCACTGCAAGGTAAACATAATCCTTCCTCTGTCTGCCTAGGCCTGGTGCCTTGAAGCCTCAGCCTGAGCACAGGGACTTGGTGTGTTTTCTTCACCACTTGATCCTCGGCTTCTAGCCCAGGGCCTGGCACACACAGTGAGCTCTCAAAGACATGCTTGTGAAGCTGATGAATGACTGCTACATTCAACTCCCTCCCATATAAATGCATAACTATTTTTCACATGTATGTACATATTAAAAAGTAGCGTTGAATTCACATCTTTTCTTTTCATGTGTATTTTACTAGGGAATGTCGAAGTGTGTGTAGAGACAGGAGAGGCAGCAGTCAGATTCTTGGGCTAGACTGCTCAGGTTTGACTCCCTAATTGGCTGCATGCTAGCTATGTGACCTTGAGCAAGGTACTTAACTTCTCCATGCCTTCGTTTCTTCATTGCAAAATATGATCATAACGGTACTGTTGCTCACAGGGTTGCCATGAAGAATTAATGAGTCAACATTTATATTATGGAAATTGTGCATGTGTATCACTTAAAATAGTGATTGGCACAGAGTGTTCAATAAAACAAAATATTAAAAGTACAAGTACCGTTTTGCAAAGTCATTTTTTAATGTCGTAAAGAGATTCTCCTCCTGAACAGAGCTGAAAAGCTGCAACCTAGCCTAGATGACTTCCAATTTGACAGCTTTTTAGGTCCAAGCATTTCTTAAAAGTGCTGTACTCCCAAGAGTGAGGCAGTTCGTCATCTTCAAAGGCAGTTTGTGCTGCATCTCCTGGGTGTCCAGACCTAGCTTAAAGAGATACGGGTTGTTCTAAGAGAAAAGACACACTCCCACCCTCTTTTCTTGGCTAAGGAACCCAGTGCAGCCACTGACTGTATTTCTCTCTCCAACTCTTCCACCTGCCAACTCGCTTGCTTCATAGCATCTCAGCAGCTGACCATATTGCAAACAGATCAGTTTCCTTTGATGCCCTGGACCAGACGAGGTCCATATGAGGTTCTCAAACAAAGCTTTTGCTTTGTTTCTAAACAACTTAAGAAGATTTCAAAGAGGAAGACGTGCTCTATTTTCTCAGGATCGCTTTTCCTGCTCAAACAGAAAGAAAAGCCCAAGACCCAGGGAGGGACCCAGTGATACAGACAGACAGACTTTGAGAAGGAGACAGGACAAGGAATAGCTGCAAAGCTTAGATTACTTCCTAAAGGATGGGGGTGGAATATGTGATCTTTATCTAATCAGACAGTCTACTCAGGAAGTCCCTGAGATCAAAGCAAGGGGCTTTTTATTTAGCACTGTGTCAACTTGAAAACAGTCCTGGCAAAGCCACAGATCTGGATAAGCTCACACCTCTCCCCACCCCCGCTGCCCTGACCTGTCTCTCAGCATCTGAACTCTCTTAACATTCCATTTAGAATAAAATCCTGGGTTAAAAAGAGTCCCTGGGATTACTGTAGGAAGAGACAACATTTGACAAAGCAAGGCAGAAAACGCCACAGTCCTTCCTGACTTCCAGAACAATTGGGTGCATACTCTGGGGGAAGACACCACCCAGGCATTGTGTCACAGCGTCTCGGAGGAAAAATAGGAACTGAGAGCAATCAGACCACAACATGGAATAGGGAGGGCAAGAGAACAGAGCTACAGTCCCCAAATATTACTTGCTACAAAGAATAAGAGAGTCGGTAGGGTTGGGGTATGTTCTTGTAAAGCAGGAGAAACACATTGAAGAAATGTGTTGAAGAAAAGACAGGGGCTTGAGAAGACTAGGGACTGGTCCAAAGGAAGGGAGGTCACTTACTGGAAACACAATGACTCAAGTGGAGCAAGGCAAGAAAGTTGGAATCACACTGCAAAGGTAGAAAGAGCTCAGCTTCCTGGATAAAAGACTATTGAACCATGGTTCCCATAACCCAGTGTGTTACCAAAGAGAAAGAACTCAGTCCTATTCCTTTCCCAATGTAACTTATATCCTACCAAATCCAGTATCTACCAAAAAACAGATAAATGCTTCAGTATGATACTATTCATATGAAACTACGTTTTCTTGGCCATTTACTTTGTTAGGCAACATATAGTATCTCATTTAATCTTTATAACTACCATACGACTACAATTCTCATTTGATAACCTGCATTTATTCCTTTAGACCTGATTTTTCTTATACATGTCATGGACTACTCCCAGAGTTAATTACTAAAAGAATGTTCTTAAATGAGAGTATTTAGTATTTGTCTTGGAAAAAAAGCCTTCTTCTTCAATCCCAGAATTTTGAAATGAAGGCTTCTTTATGGAAGAATAAACTAACCGACAGAAAATCATTGGTTTATTCTTTCATAAATAAATGGGCCAAAATATTTTTGGTCTCCTCTGACCAAAAAAATTGTTAATAGCCTGAATGATAAGAAATGCATTCTTTCTTGTGAGTCTTTCTGAGTTTCTATTTAGTTAGCTGCTTTTAGGGTGTGTGCTTCTCTAAGAAATGTTATCTATCTCCCTTCCTATAAGGACAACAACTTGCAGTGGTGTGAAATTATTATAAGTCGAGAAGTATTTGCAGTAATTGCTTGGTGCCCTATAAAAACATACTGTAACTTTCAGGTACTATCCCTGGGACCTAGCTGTGAAATCAACTTTCATAACCCTCACGAATGCTTGTGTACCTGTTTACAACAAGTGGCTGTTTACAAAGCATGTCCCCATGGGTTGTCTCTGACTTTCACAGCCCCACCTCACAGGTAAGGGAACAGAAGATGACAGCAAGGAATCAATTAGCTTAAAAATTCACAGAGAGTTTAGGGAACAATTGCCTTGCTAGCTGCAAGATATAACTAAATGTGAGGTGTGTTTTTTAAATATGACTTCTAGCTCCAGAACTTGTGCAGCTTAAAAGTGATAGGCAGTACCCAAAGATGCAGAAAAGAGGATCTTGTCCACATTTTAGGCAGGGGTGTAGAATTTAAATTTACATCCTTACTTCTCACTGAAAACTAACAGGTCTTAATTGTGATTAGATGAGAGACTTTTGGAAGAAACTAAGTTTCAGTTGGCTTTAATTATGCCTTAATCGTGCTCATCTATTTCAAATATTAAGGAAGCTTGCACTGGAATGGGTAGAAAGGGCTAGAAAATGAAAAACAAAATGATGCCTACAAAGTGTCTTCACACCGCTTTCAATTTTCCAGGCATAATCTCTTCTTGAGGTTGGTGTCAAGCCAGGTGTCAGGAACAGCACCTAGCACCACTACAGAAAGCACCTACTAAACAAATTATTAGATATTATATACATTTGAAGCTGGAAGCACCCTTAGAAATAAGCTAGTTTAAGTTTCTTGTTTTCTGGATGAGAAAATTAAACCCCAGGAAGGCAAAGAGACTTGCTCATGCAGCTGAAGAAAAATACAGGGATCCCTAGCTTTGATGACCACATTTTAACACCATCTGAACAGAAAATATTTGTTTCTTTTCTGCTTCTTATCCTGTTAGTGCAGCTATTTCTCTATTGCTGCCTCAAAGAAACAAATCAGAATGTTTCTGTTTATTTTATAGGTAGTGTTCCAACCAGGGAGATCCTGGATGCAAGGAACAGAGAGCCACTCGACCTAAGTGACCACCAGAGGGTGCCCACAGGACAGCCCGACAAACGGGGTGAGGTGGGGGGATGGCCCTGCAGTGTCTCCCTTCTCACGAGAAATGCATGTGGTATCACAACTGAGACTGTTATCTTTTGTTCCCATCAAGAAGTTAGAGGTCTCAGGTCTCCTCTGAAATGCGAGGTTGCACATCTGTATTGGGGAAGAAAATCTGCAACACGTGCCAACCTCGTGCTTAAGATGTATTTGTTTCGAACTCCTGCATGCTTGCTCTTCTGGTATCTGTCTCCATAAATAAAATGGGAAGAAATATGTCACTTTGATTTCCACACAGGCAGAAGAGAGTTGTGATTAGATGTCATGAGAGGGTCCACAGTTTCTGCTACAGGAAAGGTGATAGGGGGATTATAATATTCACCTTTCCCCAACTTGTTTCCTGGAACAGTTACCTAGTTGTCCCCAGAGAATCGATAATGGGTTTAGACAAAAACCCTGTGTTCCCTTCGGAAGGCGAAATTCCTTTCAGAAGAAAGCCAGATCCAGAATAATCAATTAATTCCACCTGTATCAAAACTGTGACATGTGGGTAATATCCATTCATTCCTTCCCTTTGATAAACTAGGTTCATCCATTTGAACCTGATTTTTCTTACATGCCAGTAATTACTCCGAGAACTGACTCTTAACAGAAAATTTTTCAAGTAGAATATTTGACATACACTTTAAAAGAAAACATTGTTCTTTAATCCCAGCATTTCAAAATGGGGGTTTCCTTATGAATATAGAACACCAATACACATGTCGACCATCAAAAAAGTGGTACCTACAAAGAGGTAGTCCTATCTTACCACCTCTTTATAGTCACATCTTCCACCCAACCCTCCCAACTCCTGGTAACCACTGATCTGTTTTCCATCACTACAGTTTTTGAAATGTCATGTAACGAGAAACATGCAGTGTGTTACCTTTTTGTGAGTGGTTTCTTTCGCTCAGCATAAGGCCTTTGAGATTCATCCAAGTTATCATATGTGTCAGCAGTTTATTCTTTTTTATTGCTGAGCAGCATTCCATGTATGGATGCACCAGAGCTTGTTTATCCACTCGCCTACTAAAGGATATTTGTTTGTAAGTTTTGGGAAATTATGAAAATAATTGCTATAAACATTTATGTACAGATTTTTATGTGCACCTAAGATTTCATTTCTCTAGGGTAAATACTTAGGAGTGGGACCGTTGGGTCATGTAGTAAGTATATGTATATATTCGATTTAAGTATATGTATATATTCAATTTAGTAAGTATATGTATATATTCGATTTTTCAGAGTGGCTGTACCATTTCCATCTCCAGCATCAATATGTGATTGTTCCATACATACACATACTCAGTTGCTACACATCCTCACCAACACTTGGTATGAATTTTTTTTTATTTTAGCCATTCTAATAGGTATATAGTGGTATCTCAACATGTTGTTAGTTTGATTTCCTTAGTGTTTCATGATGTTGAGCATTTTTCATGTATTTCTTTGCCTTTCATAAATCCTTTTTGATGGTATGCCCAGTCAGGTCTTTTGTTCATTTTTTAAATTGGGTTGTTTACACATGATTATCTCAATAGATGAAGAAGAGGCCTTCAATAAAATTCAACACCCCTTCATGTTAAAAACTCTCAATAAACTAGGTATTGCTGAAACATACCTCAAAATAATAAGAGCCATATATGGCAAACCCACAGCCAATATCATACTGAATGGGCAAAAGCTGGAAGCATTTCCCTTGAAAATTGGCACAAGACAAGGATGCCCTCTCTCACCGCTCCTATTTAACACAGTATTGGAAGTTCTGGCCAGGACAATCAGGAAGAGAAAGAAATAAAGCATATGCGAATAGGAAGAGGGGAAGTCAAATTATCTTTGTTTGCAGATGACATGATCCTATATCTAGAAAACCCCATTATCTCAGCCCAAAAGCTTCTTAAGCTGATAAGCAACTTCAGCAAAGTCTCAGGATAGAAAATCAACGTGCAAAAATCACCAGCAATCCTATAACAAACAACAGGCAACCAGAGAGCCAAATCATGAATGAACCCCCATTGACAATTGCTACAAAAAGAATAAAATACCCAGGAATAGAGCTAATAAGGGAAGTGAAGAACCTCTTCAAGGAGAACTACAAACCACTGCTCAAGAAAATCAGAGAAGACACAATGGAGCAACATTTCATGCACAAGGATAGGAAGAATCAATATCATGAAAATGGCCATACTGCCCAAAGTAATTTGTAGATTCAATGCTATCCCATTAAACTACCATCGACATTCTTCACAAATTAGAAAAAAAAACTATTCTAAAATTCATATGGGACCAAAAAGAGCCTGAATAGCCAAGACAATCCTAAGCAAAAAGAACAAAGCTGGAGGCATCACACTATTTGACTTCAAACTATACTACAAGGTCACAGTAACCAAAACAGCATGGTACTGGTACAAGAACAGACACATAGACCAGTGGAACAGAATAGAGAACTCAGAAATAAGACCGCACACCTACAACTATCTGACCTTTGACAAACTTGACAAAAACAAGCAATGGGGAAATGACTCCCTATTTATAAATGGTGCTGGGAGTGCTGGCTAGCCATATGCAGAAAATCGAAACTGGACCCCTTCACTACGCCATATACAAAAATTAACTCAAAATGGATTAAAGACTTAAATGTAAAACCCAAAACTATAAAAATCCTAGAAGAAAATCTAGGCAATCCCATTCAGGACATAGGCATGGGCATAGATTTCATGATGAAAATGTCAAAAGCAATCTCAACAAAAGTAAAAATTGACAAACAGGATCTAATTAAACTAAAGAGCGACTGCACAGCAAAAGAAACTATCATTAGAGTGAACAGACAACCTACAGAATGGGAGAAAATTTTTGCAATCTATCCATCTGACAAAGGTCTAATATTCAGAGTCTACAAGGAACTTAAACAAATTTACAAGAAAAAAAGCCAAACAACCCCATTAAAAAGTGAGCAAAGGACATGAACAAACACTTCTCAACAGAAGACATACATGTGGCCAACAAACATGAAGAAAAGCTCAACATCCCTGATCATTAGAGAACTGCAAATTAAAACCACAATGAGATACCATCTCACGCCCGTCAGAATGGTGATTATTAAAAAGTCAAGAAACAACGGATGCTGGTGAGGTTGCAGAGAAAAAGGAACCCTGTTACACTGTTGGTGGGAGTGTAAATTAGTTCAACCATTGTGGAAGACAGTGTGGTGATTCCTCAAATATGTAGAGGCAGAAATATCATTTGACCAGCAATCCCGTTACTGGGTATATACCCCCCAAAATATAAATCATTTTATTATAAAGACACATGCACACATATGTTCATTGCAGCACTATTCACAATAGCAAAGACATGGAATCAACCTAAATGCCCATCAATGATAGACGATAAAGAAAATGTGGTACATATACAACATGGAATACTATGCTGCTATAAAAAGGAATGAGATCGTGCCTTTGCAGGGACATGCATGGAGTGGGAAGCCATTATCCTCAGCAAACTAACACAGGAACAGATAACCAAACACCATGTGTTCTCACTTATAAGTGGGAGCTGAATGATGAGAACACATGGTCACATTGTGGGGAACAACACACACTGGGACCTGTAGGAGGGTGGGGGGAGGGAGAGCATCAGGAAGAATATCTAATGAATGCTGGGCTTAATACCTGGGTGATGGGATAATCTGTGCAGCAAACCACCGTGGCAAACATTTACCTGTGTAACAAATCTGCACATCCTGCACATGCACCGCTGAACTTAAAATAAAAATTGAATTTAAAAAGTTTAAAAAATTAAATAAAACCTAATTTTAAAAAGTAAAATAAAATAAAATTGGGTTGTTTTCTTACTGTTGATTTCTTTCTTCAGCATTTGTAGCCTTTGGCATAAGGATCCTGCATGTTATATTGGATTTGTAACTTAAACATTTCATTTTTTGAAGCTATTGTTAATAATTGAGATAGAATGAATTGTGTCCCTGCCACCTCCCTGCCAAAAAAATTTATATGTTGAGATCCTAACTCCCAGTACTTCAGAATGTGACTATATTTGGAGATAGGGTTTTTAAGGAGGTAAGTAAGGTAAAATGAGGTAATTAGAATGGTGTAATGCAATATGACTGGTGTAAGAAGAGATTAGGACACAAACATGCACAGAGAAGACCAGGTGAAGACAAAGGGAGAAGACAGCCATCTACAAATCAAAGAAAAAGCCCTCAGAAGAAGTCAACCCCACTAAAACCTTGATCTCACCTTTCTAGCTTCCTGAACTGTGAGAAAATAGATTTCTATTGGTCAAGCCACTCAGTCTGTGGCACTTTGTTACAGCCCCAGCAAATAAATACAGTAATATGCTTTTGTTTTTTTTCATTTCAGTTTCAATTGTTCATTGCTTACAACAAATACAAACAACTTGTTTTTGTGTTTACTTTGTATCCTTGCCACACTGTTAAATTCACTATTAGTCCTAGGAGTTTATTCTTAAAGATTCCTGGGGATTTTCTAAATAAACAATCACGTCATCTGCAAATAGAGACAGTTTTTTTTTTTCTTCCAATTGACATGTCTTTTATTTCTTATTTTTGCAATTACAACAGTTAGGACTTCCAGTATAATGGAGAATAAGAGGGATAAGAGTGACATCCATTTTTCACCATTAAGTATAATTTTAGCTGTGGAGATTTTCGTAAATATCATTCTCAACTTGAGAATGTTCATCTTGTTCGTTGAGAGCTTCTATCATGAATGGATGTTATGTTTGTCAAATTCCTTTTTTTTTTTTTAATCAAGTCATAGTCTTGCTCTGTCACCCAGACCAGAGTGCAGTGACACAATCTCAACTCACTGCAACCTCTGCCTCCTAAATTCAAGCAATTCTCCTGCCTCAGCCTCCCGAGTAGCTGGGATTACAGGTGCCTGCCACCACACATGGCTAATTTTTGTATTTTTAATGGAGATGTAGTTTCATCATGTTGGCCAGGCTGTCTGAACTCCTGACCTCAAGTGATCTACCCGCCTCAGCCTCTTAAAGTGCTGGGATTACAGGCATCAGCCACCACGCCTGGCTGTGTTTGTCAAATTATTTTTCTGTATCTATTGATATAGTCATGTGGTTTTCTTCTCTCAATTGTTAACATGTGGAATTACATTGATTGATTTTTGAATACTGAATTAGTTTTACATTTCCTAGCTAAGCCTCAGTTGATTTTCTACATTGCTATATTTAATTTTCTAATATTATGATGTGGACTTTTGCATCTATATTTATGAGAGATATTAGTCTGTAGTTTTAATTTCTTGTAGTGGCATTAATTTTGGTATCAGGAAAATACTGGCCCCACAAAAAATTGGAAAGCTTTGGCTCTTCCTTTATCTCCTAGAGGAGATCATGTAGAACTGTTATTATGTCTTCTTTAAATGTTTAGTAGAATATGTCAGTGAAACTACCTGAGCTTGAGATTTCCTTTTGAGGAAGATTTTAAACTATGGATTCAATGTATTTAATAGTTATAGAACTATTCAGGTATCTATTTTATCTTGGGTGAGTTTAGATACTTTGTGGCTTTTGAGAAATTGCTTTATTTCATCTGGATTGTAGAATTTATATGCACTGAGGTGTTCATAGTATTTCTTTTTTATCTTTCTAATGTTTGCAGAGTCTGTATCTTTTATTCCTGACATTAGTAATGTTTGTCTTCTCTCCCTTTTTTCTTTCTCAGTCTTGCTAGAGTTCATAAATTTTACTGATCTTCTCAAAGAACCAGCTTTTGGTTTAATGGATTTGTTGTATTGTTTTTGTTTGTTTGTTTTCAACTTTACCAAGTTTTTACTATATCTGCATGATTTTCTTCTGTCTGCTTTCAGTTTGTTTTGCTCTTTTTTCTTGTTTTAAGGTTGGAGCTTAGATTGAGTTGCGCCCTTTCTTATTTTCTAGTATAAGCATTTAATGCTCTAAATTTCCTTCTAAACACTGCTTTATCTGCATCCCACAATTTTGATACGTTGTATTTTTATTTATGTTTGTTCCCTCTGTTTTCTCAATCCTCTGATTCCACTTTCCTGCCTTTTAGGGAGGTTATTAAACATATTTTAGTGTTCTAAGACATTTTACGTAAGTCTCAGACAGACATTCCCAACAAACTATAGACGGTGTCCTCCAGATTCAAGACATAGCTCAAATTAATGAGAAAATTCAGGAGTTTCCTGCTTTAAGAAAAGTTATTACATCAAAAATTTTAAGTGCATTTCCAATAGAATAGAGGTGATTCTTTACATCATCAAAATATTTATTAAACAATTCTATACTGAAGCACCACCCAGTTCCCCCTTTCTGATAAAGAAAAGTCTCAGCTTTGCCTTGGAGAAGGAGAATCACCTCTGTTCCATACATAATTCCTGTGATTTGTGCTATATAAACTTGTACTTCATTTTTGCTGAAGCTAGTTAGAGGTGTTACTGTGTGTGTTTTGGGGGTTTTTTTGTGGCTTTTTTTTTTTTTTTTTTTTTGTCACTTGCACTGAAAGAGTCCTGGTGACTAATACAAATTCCTCTAACAGGAAACTCTACAGTGCTTTTTAAAGTATTTTTTTAACTTTACTCCCTTCTTTATTTTCCGTGACACTGGTCAGCAAATTTCACAAAGACAAGGACTGTGACCGTCTTGCTCACCATGCAATATTCTGTGACCAATACCTATTTTTGAATAAATGACAGGTCTCTGGTTTTCAGTTGGGATTTGTTTGGGTCAGGATGCAAATGGATTAATTGACCCATTTAATATAATGATGCTGGAGCACGTTTTAATGTTCGGTCTCATTGAAGAAATGACCGTAAGTGGTCTGATCCTCAAGTAATTTCCAGTATGACTTCTTTCCTTGGGCCATGGCATGCATTTACTGTGTCCCTGTAGACCACAAAAAGATTTTCCTCCCATGGACAATTTCTGACAATGTTCTTTGTGGTTTTGGAAATAGAGATTACTTACTTCAAAATTGTGTTAACATGAATTTTGTCTATTAAGATCCGTACATGTGTGTTGGGCCAACTATGTATGTTGTGGGGCCCAGTGCAAAATGAAAATGTGGGGCCCCTGTCAAAAAGCAGGGGGTAAATGCCATGAAAGGTACTGAAATATAAAGCTGTTTTCTCTCTTTCACAGTCTCCCTCTTGACTTGTCATCCTGTTGTTTATTTGCTATTTAATGTTGCTCTAAGTAAACTTATAATTTTAAGTTCTTAGCATGAATTTTATCATTCATCTTTATATTGTGCAATGCCAGTTTTAAATGCAAATAAAGAGCTTTTAATGTGTGTGAAGAATCACCAAAATTTAAAAATTTGGATCTATAGCTCATACATGTGTATGTATTTAATTCTTACCAGACCAATGAAAATGCTGCACAAAACTAACTTGACTGTTCTTGTTTTACTTATTCATATACTCAACTTCTACCAACATTCCCTAACTGGGGATTAGTGATGAATAAGGAAGGACTGAAAAGAAAAGAAAATATAGATTATCCTACCTTTTCCACTCTATGTCATTTTCAGCATATGTGGTTGGCTAACATAGGCTATGATAAGGTTTTTTGATCATTCATGATTCATTCAATGCCATTTTCTTCTTTCTGCATTCAAAGCAAATTCTGGTGTGAACGGAAAGTTTGGCCTTTGGGGCTGTCAGGGCTGTTGCTTGATTTGTATGTTGTGGGTATAACATGCTTCGAGTCTTCCTGAACTCCTGTGCATCGCCAGAATTCCGTGCTCATGGGCCATCATAACACTATACGCAAATGTGCAGCAAAGGAGAGCAGACACACAAATTCACATTTTGTACAGAACTCTTCTGCTTATGTGCATGCTCCGTGGCTCCATCAGACTTCACTTACACAACACAACTTAAAATTATTAACAGCAGAACATCCCACCAAGTGTGGGGCCCTTCTGAGCATGGTCCCTGTGCCACTGCCCATGGATCACATGCCCATGCAGCCAGCCTGGCATGTACGTGGAGAAAGTAACAATAAAGTGATTCTGCACTTTTCATTTGTTTTGTTATTCTACCCACACTTGACTCCCTGGGAAATCTGTGGAATCAAGCGTGACATTTTGAGATCATTAACTACTTGACAGGGGAGGAGAGAGAAATTTAAAGCAAATGTGTCAGAAGTCACACCCGATTAAAGATCAATCCAGAACAAAGATAAAGGCACCTTAGAAATTGCAACATCAGTCAAGACCAAGATGAGATTTGAGCCCAAATATTTTGGGAACAGGTCAGTTATGTCAAGGAACACAGAGCTGCTCTCTCCAAAGCATATTTAAATAAAAATATTCACGTTTTTTCCACCTGCCACAAACTCTTTACACTGCCTTCTTTTAAAATGATATAGTTGATGTTTCATACCTAAGCTACGATGTTCAAACTTAAACAGCTTGGTGCCACAATGGGGTTGTTGTTCATGTGAAAAATAATGCCTCGTTGTTCTATCAAGAAAAAAGTACATATTATAATGGGTTAAATGTAACATGCCCTTTACACAACATAAAAAGTTTTTCTTGCTTCGTTTTTATTACTTTTTTATTTTTGAATCTTTTAAAATGCATCACACACTTACTTTCCTCCTCAACAGTATCCAATTTAGCCTTTCGTTGAAGACTAAAGATTGTCAGGTTAAACATCAATTATGATACTTCCAACTGGATTCAACACGTATTTACTCAGGGAGCACTCACAGGGAGGCATTATGCCAAGAGAAATGGCAATGCTATTCAGTGTTTATGATCCCAACTGGAGAGGAAAGGCAGATGCATAATTTCAAAATTCCTGGCAGAACACAGCAAGTTCCATTATATAAACCTAAACAAGTACCATGGGAACATGTAAGGATGGGGGAGGGAGAGTACATCATGGGAATTTGAGTGGGTCTTGAAGGATAACCTGTGATGGTAAGAAAGGGTGTGCCAAGCTATGGAATTCACAGGTTTGAAGCAGAAATCCATGGGTGTGAAATAGAGCAGGGTGTTTCACTAGAACCACAGGTCATATATTTGGCAATATATAGAACAGTGAGAGAGAGTGGAACTAATATCTACAAACCACAGGGAGCTGTAGAAGGCTTGGTAAGGGAAGATGCACCTGAATTACACTTTAATGCAATAATGCATTTTGAAATGTATAGGACTGTTTGAAACTGTCGTAGTATAGAAACTGTTGTACTATTTAATGTGTTCTTTTAACTGGTTATTCTGTCACCTTTCTCTTTTGGTCTGCCAACTATCTCTTCTTAACGCTATCAAGGTATATGACTCTAGTAGCATCTACATCTAACTTTCTACTAAAATTCTGCTTCTAGTCTACTAAAAGCTTGGATACTAAATAACCAAGATTATTAGTATTATATTTAAATAAGTACACATAGGCTATGAGAAATAGACTGAAATTTACTATTTTTCTAGACTGCTTACTATTTCACTTAGTGAAAAACAAGGATTTGCCTAAGACTAAAGCACATGGGTCTAGTATCCAAAAAAGATTAAAATTTCTAAAGGAAACTTCTGGTTAAAAATAGAATTGACTGTGACTATTTCTTCTTCCTACCCAAATCTCATTAAAATGACAGTCAAATAATTTTAAGAAACAAATTCATAGACAAGGTCAAAAAGAATGAGAGACCATTTGTCATTAAATGTTTTCAACACATTTTTGGAAGGTGAGAAATGGATGGAAGAATGGTAATTACCTTGGCAGAATAAAGCAAAGGGAAAACCAAATGCTTTCAGACAAGCAAGAACAGAGCAGCTTCACTCTGCAGGAGCTCTAAATTGCTCAGTGCTTATAAGCAGTGAGTATTTCAAGAGGAAGATGAGAGCAAGGCCCACTGTGGAAAAAGACATTTGTTGAAAGTCTACCACAGCACAGCTGAGCCCATCAAGTCTCCTCTCTCATTGTGTGCATCCACACAACTCTTTACCAGCTTCCTGGAAGAAAGTTGAAGGTTTATTCTTTGGAGTAAATGTATTTGGGGAGCATGACCAGAGAAGAGCATAGATAAAGCAAAGATGAAGTAAAAGTCTACTATGGACACCCCCCATTCCCTTCCCTATGCTCCTTCCAGAACTCTCCCCTCACCTATGCACACACACACACACACACAAACACACACCCTGGCAGGAGATTTAGATTTCTCTCCAAATAGTACAAAGAAAAGGCCTATAGATAATGACATTTGGAAGTTCTTCAATGAACCAATGATTCACTTCCTGATAACCCTATGATGAAGTTTGGAGAAAAGCCCCATCCGTGATTTTAGAGTACCCAATCATAGTGTCTTACTCTTGAATATAAACATACCACCAGCGATCTGCAGAGTCTCCAGCATGAATGAATGAAATCAAAAAGAAAAAAAGAGTAAATGTAGGAATTAATAAAAAATGTTAAAAATAGTATTCATGTTCACAGATAAGAAAAGATATTGTATCATGCTGTTGTGAGTAATGAACACAGAGGAAAACAAAGAGCTCTTGAAAATAAAAAAATATAATTACTGAAATATTTTTAAATGTAATAGACAGTTGACAAGGTTGAAAAAAAGTCCAGAGAGAAGAGGCAACCAGCAAAAGCAAAAAGAAACTAAGAAAGGAAAACAAATTAGAGGATCAATCCAACTACCATCAAGAGAAGTTGGAGGCAGACAGAACAGGGAGACAAAGAGAGAGAGGAGAGAAAATTGTCAAAGAACTCATGCAAGAAAATTTTCCCGGAACTAAAAGAATAAATTTCCAAACTGAAAGAGTTCTCTGAGAATCTAAGACAATAAAAGATGAAAAATTTACACCAAGGTGCACCACTGAGAAATCTCAGAACACAGTTAAAAAGAAGATCTTAAACGCTTCCAGGAAGGAAAAAAACACATTACATAGAAAAGAGTACAAATCCAAAAGGCTTCTCAATAACAGTAAGATTCCAGGGGGCCCAAAGGAGAATGAGTTTCAACCAGGGCTGCTTCCTGGGTGTGCTACCACTGACATCACATAGGGCCCCGCATTCAGAAGGGGGCCTCACACTTGGCTTTAATGGTGTGGCTGCCATTTTGAAATTCTTAATACTTTTATCTTTGAATTTGTTTTGTAAGTAAAGTCCAATAGCACAGTAGTGCATGCCCTGAGCAGTCTTGGCTCATACCCCGTCCTGCCCCCTGCCTCCTCTTATCTCCCAGGGATGGGTTCTTGGCTACCTCCTCCCCTAACCCCACCCAGAGATCACTGCTGCCCTGTGACCGCAGTGGAAGAATTGAGGTTGGGCCAGCACATCCTACACACTTAGCTGCAAGTCAGGACTCTGATGCCTATGAAGGTCTACACTCACCCCTCAAGTATGCCAGAGCCTGAGGCAGTATAACATTAACTAGGAAATGAGACACATCATGAAAGGTTGAGAGAGACCATCCTAGAAAGGAAAAAGCTTTCTTCCTGTTCTTTGTAAAAACGACTTTTAAGTGTTTATTTTGCACTGGGCTCTACAAATTATGTACCCAGCCCTGATGTCAATGTTTTCTACCTAAAAAGTGAGTTTTTTTTTTTTTTGTATCTCAAAAATCTCAACTACGAGCATCACTAAAGATAAAAAAGAGCAGGTACTCCTAACATTGGTTGATGTATAACTACACCAGAATGGTTCCCGTGTGAACCCTGGGCCTTCCAACTGGGGGATTCCCAGTTTCAATGAGTCTCTTCTGAGCCACACTCTGTCTACTGGATTTGAATGCTGGCATCAGGCATCCAGCCAGCAACGATTTCTGATGAAATAAAACAGTTTCAGATAGGACTAGATGTTTCCAAGGGAATCCATGAGAAGATTTCCAGGTTCGATGTTTTTGATGTATGAATAGAGGCACCAGAATTCAGAGGGATTCTGGGGTTTTGTAACCTCAAGTTAAAGCAAAACCATCTCAAGTGGGGTTTGAGACCCTGAAAATGGCTTCCAGGAATGAGGAGGATTTCCTTCTCTGGGGAATTTTAAGAGGAATATTCTGGCTCACCTGGAAGGACACAGTTTTGACCAGAGGCAACAAGGTGGGGAGACCCAGACAGACTCTCTAAGCCCCTCCCATCTTGTGAGTCTCTGATTTTCAGTTTTTTAGATGCCAAGGTCATTGCCAGCTATGAGAAGAGCCAAGTCTAGACCTTGCTCTTTGAAGTAAGCACTGCTACTTGCTTCACACAGCTCCTCATTCCCAAAGCATTTTATTCTTCCCTGACACCTTCCCCCTCACTGCCACCCCCAAATCTCAGACCTCACTGGATATGGTGACCTGACAACTGCCCTTTACATGGGGATTTGTATGGTAAATTGCCACTAAGAGGCCCCTGATCCACGCCTTCCTCACCAATTTATGCTGTCGTGGCTTTCAGACAGAAACTGGGGAATTCAGTTCCTGTGGCAGGCTTGGCGGTTCATCAGACAGGTTCTATTAACTTGGTCACCAGGTGGTAACTATATTATTTCATGCTTCTTGGTAACTTTTGTGCAACACAATTACCTTTGACAGTTCTTGAGTGGGACAGCAATTTTCAGCAAATGTTTTCGGTAAGCAGAGGCCAGAAGGAAAGGAAATGTGAGTGCTTCAGTTAAGCTTTGAGTGTGGCTCTGACAGCTCTTCAGCACCTCTGTCGTGTTATAAATAGGAATTTGGTGGAAATTTAGTACACATGGAACTTACAAAAGGGGGCTGAGCAAGGCTGATGGCTTCTACTGCATTTAAGAAAGCATTTGTCCTTACGTTACCAGAAAAGGGTCCTGATCGAGACCCCAAGAGAGGGTTCTTGGATCTTGTGCAAAGAAGAATTTGAGGCAAGTACATAAAGTGAGAGCAAGGTTATTAAGAAAGTAAAGGAATAAAAGAATGGCTACTCTGTAGGCAGAGCAGCCCCTAGGGCTGCTGGTTGGCTATTTTTAGAGTTATTTCTTGATTATACATGAAACAAGGGTGGATTATTTGTGAGTTTTCTGAGAAAGAGACAGGCAATTCCTGGAACTGAGGGTTTCTCCCCTTTTTAGACCACATAGGGTAATTTTCTGACCTGCCATGGCATTTGTAAACTGTCATGGTGCTGGTGGGAGTGTCTTTTAGAATGCTAATGCATTGTAATTAGCATATAATGAGCAGTGAGGAAGACCAGATGTCACTTTCATCACCATCTTGGTTTTGGTGAGTTTTGGCCAGCTTCTTCACCACATCATTTTATCAGCAAAGTCTTTATGACCTGTACCTTTTGCCAACCTCCTAGCCCATCCTGTGACTTAGAATGCCTGACCTCCTGGGAATGCAGCCCAGTAGGTCTCAGTCTTATTTTACCAGCCCCTGTTCGAGATGGACTTGCTCTGGTTCAAATGCCTCTGACATACAGTATAATAAGTCCTACCATGATGAAATTCTTCTGAGCTCCAAAATACAGTAGGTTGCAAGGATTTTCTTTCAGTAGGGTTTCATGCTAAAGATGTTTTGACATCCTTCACACCAATTCCTCATTGCAAAGAATGTGACATTCACGTCTTGGACTTGCTTGAATTTACAGTGCCTTCAGCATTCCTTGAAGATATCCAAGAAAGATGCAGTCCACCCTCCAAGTATTGATTTCTAATCTCAGGAAAAAGGTAAGCAGTCATCACAGATGGGCTGTTCCAAATCTGGTCTTACAGAGTAAGCAATTGAATTGCTTCTCCACACTCCTCGCCATCACCACCATCACCAATACACCTACACACAAACACACATGCACACAAAAATACACACACCCATGCATGCACACATATACATGCAATAGCCACTTTCTAAGCACAAAACAAAATACCTGCAGTCTCTAATCATACATCATAGGAAAGGAAAAGAGCGATTTGCCCACCAAATCATCAGGTATTAAAGGGATTGATCACACACAACTGGTAAATCTGCTGAGTTTAGGACTGGCAGAGTTGAACACGAGGTCACATGGCCACAACTACATCCTGGAGCATATGCTGTGACTTGAATCCCATTGGCCTGGTACACAGCAAAACTTCCCTTTGACACACCCAAGAGAAGAGTCTGGACTTTGCTCCCATTTCATGAACAATGTTTCACAGGCAAGCTTTCTTTTGATCTCCAGTGACTAGACACATGATATCATCAGCTCTAAATCAAGCCACATTTTTACCCTCTGCCTGAAATGGTGAGGACAACGCCAGCTAATCTGTAACATGTTGCAGATAGCAACATCTCCTGGGACCATCATTTTTCACCTTCTTTATTTGTTTAGCAGCCACTTTGTCAATTAAAGCTGGTGATATTTTCCCCAGACTCAGAGAACAGAATTTTGATTATAAACTTTTCCTTCATACCTCATCCTTACCAAAGTTTGACATTTAGCCATTACTGATTTTGAACGAATTTTCTACATGTCTGGGGGCTTTGTTCTTGCCTTACATGTGATTTTTTTTTGTAGACACCAATAATCCAAAAAGTGATCTGCATAGGATATGATACAGAATAACTCAAGTAGACATGGCCTTTCTTCCCCCAAATGAAACAAGTGACAGTATGTCAACCTTTCATAAGTGTTGAACATTCATCTTCTGCTTGGTTTAGACGATGAGAGGAGGGACACAAAAGCCAGGGATTATGTATGTAACCAAGTGGTCCCAGCTCACACTCAATATGAAAACAGTTAGGTTGAAGTCTTTTGCTTGATTCCTTTAAAAATATTAATAGCAGTCTGGAGTCCTTTTTTCTCTTATTATAGAAACACAAAGTATGTCTGTTACACAAACATGTCAGGAAGCACAAGCAAGCACAAAGTAGCACAAGAACAAACAACCCATAAATACTCCAATTTTTTCACCTGGCTGTCTCTACTACAGAGTCTGAAAAAGGCCAATACTATCCAGCCTCCTTGCAGCTTAGGTGGGCATATGACACATTTCTAGCTAATGAGACCTCAACAGGGAAAAACAGGAACAAACACAAAAAAACATCTGGGGAGATTCCAGATTCTCCCATCTTCCTTCCTTGATATAAGCTTCAGCTGCTGTCTTGAGACCATGAGACAGTTAGCTAGCCTAGCATGAGGAAGACAGCCAATATGTTAAGGATGACAGAGTGGGCCTGCAGGCATCATTGCAACACCGAACCAACGCCAGCAACCTCCTACCTCCAGATGTTTTATCAAGTAAGACAATCACTGCCTACTTATTTCAACGACTACTGATTGGGTTTTCTGTTATATGCAGCATTCTAACTGATACTCCCAACTATCTAACAAAAACTCCATCATACCAGTATACATTATTCAAGTGTGTTTGCTTTTTTTTTTGCTTAGATTTACCTTTTGGTTATTTTTTTTATTTTTATGGATATATAATAGATGTGCATATCTGTGAGGAGTAGCTGATATTTTGACACAAGCATACAATGTATAATTATCAAATCAGGGTAATTAGGTTAACCATCACCTTAAATATTTATCATGTTTTAGGGGTTATAAGCCTTCCAATTCCACTCTCTTAGTGATTTTGAAATATACAATAAATTATTGCGAAGTCTTTTGCTTTTGCAGAAGGTCAAATACATGTCTTTTTGCTTAAGCTGAAACATTACAAATTTACCATTGAAATCAACTTCAGTAATGATTTTACTCTTATAATGATAATAATACATTATATTCTCATGGCACCTTAGCTTTCATTATCTCATTAATTGAATTCTCATTTTGGAAGTAAGAAAAATGTAGCACAGAGAGATTAAGTTGCCCAGGAAGTAGCTGGGGCTTAAATTCAAGTATTGTGACTACAAATACTTTCCTCTTTCAGTAATATTATGTGCTGAGTCTTCTTCAGTGAGTTCTAGCAAATCTGCAGACCTACAGCTTGGGGAATGAGTAAACAGGAGCTCTCAGTTCTAAAGTCAGCCTAGCTATCAACCACATTGAGAGCAAAATTCATTTCTCAAGCAGGTCACCCAGACTGAGCATAGAGTTCTTCCAGAGGTAGCACTTGAATAATCATGTCATCAAATGTCATCGTGGTAGCAGAGAATAAGCATGCTAACTTTTCCCAGTCCTCCAGAAAAAGGATACTTTTGTCTTTCCTTTTCCAATTTCTTTTACCCATTTGGGAGAGTATGCCACAAATGTGGTTTTTAAATATATGAACCGATGCTTTTATCCTAATAGTTAAGAACATGGCCTTTAGAATCACACAGAGCTGAATTCACATCTAGCTTCACCACTTACTAGGCATGACCGTTGGCAAGTTAACTTCTTGGGATTCAGCCCTCTTTTCCGTAACATGAGGGTAACGTAGTCACAATATTTCAAGGAAGTTTTGGGGACTAAATGAGAAAACGTGAGCTTGAAAAAGTGGGGCATATTTTTTATGTTCTCTGTGGTCTCTTCCAATTCTGTAACTCTGTAATAGGATTCAACAAACATTTCTTGTGGACTTGTAACGTGGCCTTATCTTGCATGATCCTCAGAGTAACCCTATGGAGTTAAACCATCCCAAACCTTAGCAACTTGAAACAACAAACTTTTATCATTTTTCAAAATTCTGCAGATGAGTTGGTTGGTTCTTCTCATCTGAGCTGGCTTGGCCAGGCTCTCTCATGCATCTGTGATGAAACGGAGGAACGGCTGTTGGCTGGCTGTTCTAGGATGGCCACAATCACACATCTGGTAGTTGGATGGCTATCAGTGCTGCAGGATGACTAGCAGGTGTTCTCCTCCTCCCGCAGGCTAGCCTGGGCTGGTGGTTCACTTCGTGGTCACAAGAGAGTGAGAAAAAGTGTGCAACACCCCTTGAAGCCTAAGTTCAGAACTGACACATGTTCATTTCTGCCACATTTGATTAGTCAAAGCAAGTCCCAGGCCAGCCCAGGTATAGCAGGCGAGGAACTAGACTCCACCCCTTGATGAGAGGAGCTGTAAAGTCATGTGCAAGCCTAGGAAGACTCCGTGGCCATTTTAGCAGTCAATTAGGCTACTCAGCCAGTTTTCTGGAGCCACACATGTGGGCTGGCCTTCCCAAGTCTTCTCTGCCCAAAAAGCCAGACAGAGTTTGTTTTTCCAGCAGGGCGCATATCGCAGGCCTGGGTGGGTTGTTTGTTTTTGTGTTTGTTTTGACTTTTAGCTATTTCCAGGATGTTTCTTTCATGGAGGAGAACGACTCAGTTCTGTCTGCCATGTGTATTAAGACGAGCTACAAGAGAGCATTGCTTTCTTGTAATGCAAGAAATGCAATGTAGTCAGAGGCTCTGAAATCTGGTGGGGACAGTGGCAGCAGAGACTGTGACAGCCTCGGGGCACAGGAGGCCACCTTGGTCTTCAGTCTTAGGTGCCTGGAGCTACCAGACAGCCAAAGTTGCACAAGGCACAGGCATGACCTGCCAGGTTGCCCAGCCAGGCCAGGGATGACAGGGCACGTTCACCTCACCAGCTAATCAGAGACAATCCCCGCCTGAGGAATGAGCGGAACTCCCAGCCCTCAGATGACGCTGGGCTTGAGTTTTCTCTGCTAGCACATTTGGAGATTTCACAAGAACCATAAAAGTTTGCAAAGGGCCTTGGAGTGCCTCATTCAATGAAATCACACCCTCCCTTCTGGACTGGGTCAAGGAGGGGTCACACACACCCGACAGGGTGCCTCCAGATGGGGGTGTGTAGAGGATGCGTCCTTATCCAGCTCCGGTCACTTCTCACTCCTTCCAAAAACCCACTGTGGGCCAGGACAAGGAGAAACAAGAGATCGTGACTGGCAGAGATATAGGAAGGAATGTCCCAAAAAGAGCAAAAAACTTGCTCTCATGTACTTTGCTGACTGAGCCTCTGGGAATGGAGCCTTCTCCTGAGGAAATACCACAACATGGCTCAGATGCGGAAGGCTCCGAGAAGGGTCCTGGCAAGTGGGGGAAAATGTCCCTTCAACGGCCTCTCTGACCTCAGGCAGAGCCCCACTCAGTGGCATTCCTGGGTGAGTGGGCAAAATGAGAAATTCCTCCTACAATTCTCTCTGCCCACAGAAGGTATTAAATGAGGTCCAGCAAGAGGCCAGGATCAGGTAAGTCTGGAGGCCAGAAACCTCAGCCAGGCTTACCCAGCACTCAGGAAGAGCAGAGGCTCAGCAGCCCCTGAGGGAGGCACAGCTTGGCTCTTGGAAAATGGCCCTACTGGGCCTCATTCTCCAGGTACTTGGTTTTTGGCTCTAGAGACAATGCTGAGTTCAGTTCTCACCCATGTGAAAGTTTTCAAATCCAAAAGCCAGGGAGAAGCCTCACACCATACCCAGACAGAGGGACAAGGAATAAAACCCACCCACTTCCTTTCTATGCGTTTCTCCCTGCAGGCTGCGGTTCCACCGCTTCCAGGCGGCTGGATGGGGCCGCCCCACCCCCGCCCCGCCGCCCCCACCCCCACTGTGGTTCCTGCTTTCCTCAGTAGCAAAGTGCTTCAGATGTGAAGATGGCCCACCCGTGTCCTGTGATGTGGAGCTCCCCCTCGGGACTCAGGGAATTGGGCGTCCACCTCCTTACAGCATCACACCCCTTTCTTTCACCTGCAATTCCCATTCGCCAAGCATTGGCTGCGGGTCTCCCAGCAGACGGTTGCATCCTGACTATAGAAAGAAAGACATTAGGGATCCCAACAAGTGGAATCTATTCCTGCAGAATCCAGGACTTGGGAGGATTCCCAAACCTGACTGGGCAGCCGAGTTTCCAAGGTCATCACTAGGGCCAGCAAGCCCCTCTGTGGGTCCTCCCAGCCCACCGGGCTTCTGCGCACTTCCTGTCACTCCCCACTGAGGAATGCTCTCACTGGTAGTCCCTCTGCTTGTGGATGTCCTACCTTCTCCCTTTTCTCAATTGCTCCACCCAGACCGATTCCATCGTTCCTTCATTTTTTTAGAGAGCATTCTCTTTTCTAGTATTTAATTGACTTTTTGATTGTGTGACACCAATAGGACTCTCATCCTGGTATGGGGAGAAGCATGACCTCTAGACGGCCAGGAAGTACCCTTGATCTTGACCTGCAAGCTCTAGGGGACAGTCTTAGGGATGACCTCAAGATTACAGAATATCTATATTTGCGCACACACACACACGCGCGCGCGCGCACACACACACACACACACCCTCCTGCCTGGATTGGATTCCCAAGCCCAAGTTTTCCTTCAACACAACATTTGGAATTAGACTTTTCAGATCCTGGTAAAAGCATGCAATTAATTTAAGTAAATGGAGGCAAAGGGGAGGGAGGGTGTCTACATAATGGGATGGAAAGTTGGTAGGGAACAGGTAGGGAGAGAGACTCTTCATGGGAAAGAGAGCTAAAATCAGAGATTCTCAGGAGTTAACAGAAAGATCTGCCTGTACAGATATCTGTACCCAGGAGAGGTTTTCTGGAATGCTCTCTTTATTCTCTCAAAGATCTCCTAGTCTCATTTGATAACATCCTATCTCCTGGGAAGAAAATGTGAGATTAGCCCATGGGGTCAATATGAAGCGTGAGGCAGAAGTTCCCTGAAGCCAAGTTCTCCAGCATCCTTTGCCTTCCTCATGTCCCCTGAGGGCCTTGTATTCCCAACGTGCCTTTCCCCTTGCCCACAGTGCTCGCACCTCTCCATCTGTGTGGGCTGTGTGTTCACTCCACACTGAGCACACTCAGCGGCTGACATGATTCATGGCCACAGCAGGTCCAGAAATTGGTCCCAGTGGTCTCCAAGGTTTCTCTGGCTTGAAGCACATCGAAGGCCCTCAGGCCCCCCGGATTCTGCTGAGCTCAGATCCCAGTAAGGAAATCCAGCCTCACACAGGCAAGCATGTCCAGTTAAACTGCTCCCTCCCCCACCTCCCCAGCCTCCTCATGCACATTTACACACATTCACTAGGCTGGATGCCTAGAAACATCAACCTGCCTGATTCTGCCTCTTAAAACTGGTGTTTATTTTTGTTCAAAAAAAATTGGAAGGACAGTGTAACCACATTGTAGGTAATGAAGAAAAGAGTTAAAAATCATCATTCTCAGTCCATCTACCCTGACCCAATTATTTTTACTTCTGTTTAGTCCTGATTTGTATGCATATTGATTTTTAAAAATAGCAGTCATCAGAAAGTGGGGAATTTGTTGGCTTTTTTCTCCAAGTCAGTTGCATTTTCTGACCTGTAAGTCCTCTGGGTGCTGGAGTTCACCAATGGCTGGCTGGCAGGACCACACCCAAACGCCAGGCCCCTGGAACCAGCTCGCAAGGCAATGGAGAAGGGCAAATACTGTAGCGCCTCCATCCCTCCTGGAGCCAATCTAAGCATCCTTAACCTCCATGGGGGACTGGGGGAAAATTGAGTTGTCTCCCTGCGTTGAACACCTTTGGGTGTATCCAATGCCATGGCTCCAGCCCTGTTCCCTGGCATGTCTACACTGGGGGAGGTCTAGCACACACCTTTTCCCAGCTGAGTGATGCAAGGCTGGTACCCTGTAGAACAGAGCCAACAGTGTCTCTGGAGAATGGCCCCTGGCACTGGAATCAGAGTGAGTGGAACACTAGATGCTTGTTTGCTGAGCCAACCCCATCAGTTCCACTGATTCCCCAAACCTACTGGGTTTTCCTAACTCAGCTTGAGGTTACAGGGGGGTAGCTGAGGATGGTGAGCAGGACCCAGTGGACTGACCCCACTGCTGTCCCAGCCTCCTCACATACAGTTGGTCTCTTTGGTGATAACACTTAGCTTCCTCTCAGTAGGTTAAAAAAAAAAAAAAAAGAATGAAGAACAAGACTACTTGGCCGACATACTAGCTAAGAGAAACCTTGGAGGCAGCTGGAGGGCTACTGCCCATTTGACAGGGGCCATGCTTCCAAACACAAATATTAACCTTGGCAATCTGACTGTCTTCTGCTTCATGACTTACACAGTGCTTTTTGGGGTCACGTTTAAGTTGGGAAAGAGAGAGGTGAAGGAAAAAAGATACAAAGTCTCCTGGAACAACTGAGCTTTTGATTTCTAGAGAGTATTTAACTGGTACCAGTGTTCAAAATCCACCCTGGTTAAAGGCCACTACTTTTCTGCTTTTCTTGGGCAGAATGGATTGTGTAGATAAATCCAAGTATCTCCTCCTCCTGGGGTCCTGAGGCTGGAGATAATAAAAAATAAAAATGTCAACACCTGGATTTTTGGTAAAGATGGCAAAAGCACTCAAGTGATGACTAATCCCCATGACTTGAAACTGGGAACCTTGGGAATCAGCTTCACAAAGAAGGAAGATGTTTTTCTGCACCATAGTCTTCCCCAGTTGAGCCCACAGCCAATGAGCCTGCATCTAACCCATTAGCGAAGCCAAATCCAGAAGATGGCAGAGATTCCGCCCACAGCACTATGCTAGCAGCAGTGCCTATAGGGAGTGTCAGGAGTTCAGCGCATCCAGCGATGGAAGGGGAGAGTCCTCCTGACAACTTCAAGGTTGTCGAGGACAGCAAAACTCAACATTAGTGCTGGAGGCTTTGAAACTGGGGGCCCCAGACCTCAGCAGTCATCAGGGCTTCAGAGAAGCCAGAAAAATATGTGTTGCATCTGTTAAGGCATTGTTTAGTGGTTTATGACACAGTTACCTTCGTTCCTCAAGATACATATAATTTGGGGCCCCTTTCCAGGAGGGCATTTCAATACACCATTTGAACCAATGATTCCACTTTTATTAATTTGCCTTTAGGCAATAATCAGGGCTGCCTGTGCAATCTTAACCACTTAGAAGTTCGACTGTGTTCGTAAGAGTGAAACAGGAATTGGCTAAATACATTATGTACCGACAAGCAATATGTAGTCATTTAAAATTATGTCCTAAATAATTTAATGTGAAAAGTGTTGATATGGTAACTGAAAAGGTGTTATGAAACAGTATGCATAGCATGATCCTGAAATGACTGCAAAACACTGTGTACAGTACGATGCTGTTTTTGTTTAAAATGCCTATATGTGTTTATACAGTCACAGAAAAGAACTCTGTGAGGGGAGTCCTTCTTTGCTTCCCACATTCCTGCCTCTACTCACAAAACAGGAGCTTCCTCCAACTCTCTGGCTTTTTCAAGTACTAAGGAGGAAGTGCCCACTGGGGAGCAGACCCTCCACTTTAGACAGAATGGCCTATTGGTCACATTAACACACAAGTAGATGGGAGTCATTGTGCCTGAAAACCTAAAACAGGAACTCCTCCTTTCCTGGGCTCTCCAACCCACTCCCTGAAGGCCATATGTCCTTTTCCTGCCCAACCACGTCTCTTCTTTCTGGTTCTAGAGTCTCAGATTGTCTTGGGTAAGCGAAAACACTCATGCTCTCCCTGAGCCCCAGTTGCCTCAATTTGAGCAATTGGCAAAGTTTAGTGGCCAGGCACGGTGGCTCACACCTGTAATCCCAGCACTTCGGGAGGCCGAGGCAGGTGGATCACTTGAGGTCAGGAGTTCGAGACCAGCCTGGCCAACAGGGTGAAACCCTGTCTCTACTAAAAATACAAAAAATTAGCTGTGTGTTTTGTGGCACTTGCCTGTAATCCCAGCTACTCGAGAGGCTGAGGCAGGAAAATCGCTTGAATCCGGGGGGCAGAGGTTTTAGTAAGCCAAGATCTCGCCATTGCACTCCAGCCTGGGCGACATAGCGAGACTTTGTCTCAAAAAAAAAAAAAAAAAAAAACTGATAATTTTTATTCCATTTGCCTCAATTCCTCATAAGTGCCAGTTAGACTCCTGGAGGGGAAAAGAAATGAGTGGTAGAATTCAGTCAACAATTCAGTCACCTGAATTCAGAATGGCATAAGGCAGTGGTTTTAAGAGATATTTGCGCCCCCAGGAGACATTTGGCAATACCTAGAGGCAGTTTTTGTTGTACCAACAGGATTAGGGATTGAGGAGGGTGTTGTTACCAGCATCTAGTGGGAAAAGACCAGAAAGGCTACAAAATACCCTACAATGCATCATCCAACCCAAAATGTTGAGGTAATGACAACGTTGGGAAACCCTAGTTTTAAAGATCTATGCCAAAGTGTTAACAGCAGCTTGTCTTCTATTTTCTATATTTGTAATTTTTCTACAATATTTGTGTGTTGCTTTACTAAAAAGGAAAACAATAAAAGCTACTTTTACTTTTAAGACAAAGTGGCCATAGCATGTCAGAAGTTCAGATGTGGCCAAATGTTGGTGACTGTTGATAAAGAAAATAATAAACCTGGTTCTTACCAACAGCCCTTGGCACTCTTTGGAACCCCCCGTGGAATGAAAATAGTGACTAAGAGGAAGAGAGATTGGATTTGATAGAGTCTACTCATAGACATGCATTATTAAAAAAGAAACTTAGCAAGGCAACCCGTGCCTAGAGACCTAGCCTAGTGGATTTCACGTTGGCTGGCTTTTTTTCTGTTCACTCAAATGGTATGAATTTTTAGCTGCTGACACCACTGTATGGGTGGTGTGGGGCATGCCAGGGAGCATCTAGTTCTGGCTCCATAGGTTTATTATGGCTGGCCAGTCCTAATTAAAAGACTCCCTTTGTCTTGTCTTCAGGACTTCCAGACATGGAACTGGGGCTTTATTTTTGGCTCTGGGCATCTATGCTGCTTCCTGTTATGTTGCCAGATTCATATGTAAGCTAAGGCAGCCCTAGAGGAATATTTCCCTCCCTTTATTCTTATTCCTTAGTACAGTTCTGGATCCACAGCCAATCAAGCGTATCATAGAAGAGCCAGCAACTCTGACGTGCAAAACACCCATGTCCTGCCACCCCCAACATGCTGATATTTTTGACAGTCCTCAATTAGAGCAGTACGGTTAACTTCAGCCTGTCATTTGTATGGGTTAAGCTGTTTGAAAAATCCTTGAGGGATCAGCCAGTGGTGGGAGGATGATTTTCCTATAAACAAATGATGGAACCTCGATGTCTGGAAGATACTAGCTGTGGTTTGGTTCCTGGGGCCTTTTGAGGGGACAGAAATGTCAGCTCCCTTCTTCCTTGGCTCTCTGGGCTGTCTCACAGCTGGGACTGATGCTCTCCATTCCAGCATTGGAAGACCCTCAGGAGGCCTCCGGACCACAGAGATATCTGGTTCCAGTTTCATTTTATCATTGCTAGTGCTAAAGGTGTAACATTGATCCCCAAGTGACTATATAAAATAATTTCTTCAAGGGAGCTCCTGGGTATGAAGTTCATATAAACACTTCAGAATAGCTAGAAAAGTTTATTTTGATTTTAGAATAATGTTTCACAAGGACTGAGTCACCAAAACCACTCTTCCCGTAAGTCCATTTCACTGGGAGAATATTTATACAAAAATCCTTAATATTGGGGGCGTGGGAGGGAAAGTGTGCAGATAATGTAAAAGGATTTTAATTCAGAAAGAAACAAAGAAAAAAAGAAGAGGACCAGCATATCCAGTTTTGTTTTACGTGATCTGAAATTTTATCTGATCTCTCAGTAGATTGTTACCAAAATCCTGATATTAGAAAGAAGTCTCTATCCATTCACATATAACATGATAGTCTATGTAGAAATTTGCAAGAAATCTACAAAAAAGCACCAGAATTAATACATGAGTTTATCAAGGTCACGGGATACAAGATCAGCATTTAAAAATCAATCATATGTCTATACATTAGCAATCAACTACTGGAAATCAAAATTTTAAAAAATAATACGGTTTAAAAATTACATAGTCTGGACATGGTAGCTCACACCTGTAATCCTAGTACTTTCAGAGGCAAAGGCAGGAAGATCTCTTGAGCCCAGGAGTTTGAGACCTGACTGGGCAACATAGGGAGACCCTGTCTCTATAAGAAATTTAAACATTAGCCAGGTATGGTGGCATGCACCTATAGTTCCAGCTACTCAGGAGGCAGAGCCCAGGAGGCTGAGGCTGCAGTGAGCCGTAATGGTGCCTCTGCACTTCAGCCTGGGTGACAGAGCAAAGTCCTGTCTCAAAAAAACAAAACAAAAACAAAAACAAGATGTAATTATGTATACATTTTAAAATATATGCAGAATCTGTATAATAAAAACTACAAAAGACTAATGAAAGAAAGAAGATCTAAATAAACGGAGAGACATACTGCATCCATGGACTGGAAGACTCAACAATATTAAGGTGTTGTTAATTTTCCCACAAGATGATTTAAGGATTTAACTAAATTTCAATTGCCATCCCAGTTAACAATCTTTTGTACACATAGTAACACTGACTCTGACTCTAAAATTTACGTGGAAAAGCAAAGAAACTTAAAAGAGGCGAAAAATGCTGAAAAAAATAAACTTGAAGAAATCACATTATACAATTTTAAGACTTACTTTAAAGCAATAATAATGAGAACCATCACAATTTAAAACTTACGCTCTATGAAAAAAGAATGAAAGGCAAGCTACAGACTGAGATAAATATTTGCAAATCACATATCTGACAACTTATCATCATAATATATAAAGAATTCTCAAAAATTCAATAGTACATAAACAAAAAGACTAACCTTTAGATTTTTATTTTTATATATATATATACATTTTTAGAGACAGAGTCTCACTCTGTTTGTTACCCAGAATGAGTGCAGTGGTGTGATCATAGCTGACTACAGCCTTGAACTGCTAGGCACATGAGATTCTCCTGCCTTAGCCTCCCAAGTAGCTGAGACTATAGGACTACAGGTGCATACCACCACATCCAGCTAATTTATTTTATTTTTTGTAGAGATGAGGTCTCACTATGTTACCCAGGCTGATCTTGAGCTCCTGGGCTCAAGTAATCCTTGCACCTTGGCTTCCAAAAGTGAAAAAAAAAAAAAAAAAAAAAAAAACCTAATTTAAAAAATTTTAAAACCTAAATTTTAAAAGAGTTGAACAGGCACTTCTCCAAAGAAGATATAAGGATGGCAAATAAACATATGAAAAGAAGCTAAACATCATTACCTTTTAAGGAATAGGAAACTAAGTCCACAATAAGATACCACTAGACACACATTAGAATGGCTTAAAAAAATTGACAACACCAAGTTTTGACAAACATGCAGAGCTACTGGAACTCACATGCATTGCCAGTGGGGATGCAAAATAGTGTAACCAGTCTGGAAAACTACTTGGAACTTTCTTAATTAATTAAACATATACTTACCATATTACCCAAAAACCCCATCCCTGGATATTTATCCTAGAGAAATGAAAGCCTATCCTCACACAGATACCTGGTCACGAATGTTTTAGCATCTGTATTAATAAATTTCCAAAATTGGGAAAAACCAACACATCCTTCAGTGAGTGAATTTGGGATACTATTCAGCAATAAAGATGGTCCAAGAAACAAATCAGACAGATCTTAAAGGCATTCGCTGCATAAAAGAAGCCATTCTCAAATAGTTACATATTATATGATTCCATTTATACAACGTTCTTGAAAAGGTAAAACTATAGGAACTGAGAATAGATTAGTGGTTGCTTGTGGTGCGGAGAGAATTTGCCTCTAAAGGAGTAGCATTGTGGAATTTGGGGGGCTGTTGGAACTGTCTGTACTATAATTGTGGTGGTGGTGGTTACTTATATCTATACTTGTAGCATACTGTATACACATGAAAATGTCAATTTTGCTCTATATAAATTGAAATTTTTTCAAATTTAAAAGTAAGCTTTGTGTCACCATAGAACAGTGCTATTTTTAATAGAACATTTGATGATGGAAATGTTCCATATTTTGTATCCAATTCTGTAGCCACTAGTCTCATATAACTAGTAAGCACTTGAAATCTGGCAAGCATGACAGAAGAACTGAATTTTTCATTTTATTTAATTTTACTGAATTTAACTGTAAGTAACCACATATAGCTACTAGCTACTGTATTGGGCAGTGCACCCACAGGAGACTGAAATTTCTATATTGTGTTCCAGAGCTTATCCAACTTGTGCTGATGCAGAAAACAGGAATATCTAGAATAATGAGAAATCAAAAATTCATTACATGTATGCTCATTAAGAATGCACTAACTTTTAGGCCGGGCACAGTGGCTCAAGCCTGTAATCTCAGCACTTTGGGAGGCCAAGGCGGGTGGATCACTTGAAGTCAGGAGTTCAACACCAGCCTGGACAACATGGCGAAACCCCATCTTTACAAAAAGTACAAAAAGTAGCCAGGCGTGGTGGAGCACACCTGTAATCCCAGATACTTGGGAGGCTGCAGCATAAGAATCGCTTGAACCCCAGAGGCAGAGGTAGCAGTAAGCCAAGAATGCACCACTGAACTCCAGCCTGGGTGACAGAGCAAGACTGTCTCAAAAAAAAAAAAAAAAATGCATTAACTTTTAGATTTTATAGCAGATGTTGCTTGCAGGTTAAAGTTTTCTGAAATTTGGGCTCAAGTAAATTTATATTCCCTCAGCATATTACATTCAATGAAGTGATGGGCCTGTGTGCTGGAGCAGTCAGAAGACACACCACTAGCCTGTTGGGTGGCTTTAGAAGCCAGTCTGTGGCCTTTTTTAATTGTCATAAGTAATTGAAAAGTAAACCGTGGCATGTTGACTAGCTTGGGTCAACCATAACAAGTAATGATGCTGTCTCTCAGACATTGCAGAACCATTGAACGAGTGTTTTAAGATAATACACAAGGAAATACAAGATTCTTTACAATCCAGTCCTGATCACATCTCACCACTCTCTATATCTACAGAGGAATTTGTAATTTCTCCATCATGCACCTCTGTTGTTTGCTTTAGCTGTCAATTCCACATGGAGTTCCTTTTCTACTCTCTTTTAGTGTGATAAAAGATGCCTTCCCTGGGGTGGGCAAGGTGGTTCACATCTGTAATCCCAGTGCTTTGGGAGGCCAAGATGGGAGGATTGCTTGAGACCAGGAGTTGAAGACCAACCTGAGCAACATAGCAAGATGCTGTATATACAAAAGAAATTAAAATAGTAGCCAGGCTTACTGGGCACCTGTAGTCCCAACTACTCAGGAGGCTGAGGCAGGAGGATCTCTTGAGCCCATGAGCTCAAGGCTGCAGTGAGCTATGATGGCACTACTATGCTCCAGCCTAAGTTACATATTAGGTGACAGAGCAAGGTTTTGTCTCAAAAAAAAAAAAAAAAAAAAAAAAATGCCTTCCCTGTCTCTGTTGTAGTGTTCCCAAACACTTGAGTATCTCCCAGTCATTTGAGTATCTTCCTGATCTTGTGCCTTGTCTCCATCCTTCCTATACTATTACTCACCTTCATATTTTTAATTTGGCTCACCTTCATTTACTTAAGTTTGTCTTAAGCAATACTATCTGTGACATCATGGGTTTCACATGCTAGTTATATTTTTGCTAACACACATTAAGTAAATAAATGTATGTATAAGGAAAGCTATTTCGCCATTCATGCCCTAACATAAACTCACATGCCAATGTGGGACACATTCATCAGCTTGGTAACAACTTCCATAGTTAGCTGGAGTACCTACACCTCCAGGAAGTGGGTGATTTACCCCCTACTGCTGCAGCAATAAGGCACAAGTCCTGTTCAGGGGATTGGAAGACTGTTTGTTGGGTAAATCAACTGCCCAGGCTCTGACATTTGAAAGTCCTCCCACAGAGCATCTGGCCCACTGCCTGATTCTACTGGGAAGCTCCCTTACATATAAAGCTTTCAATCCTATTTTAAGTACTTTATTATAAATAGTAACAGAGATCCAAAGACCACCAGACATTTGAGGAATGCCTCCCACATAAAAGACAGAAACTAAAATAAAGAAAGAGGAAAAAAAGTAATATGAAAGACACAGAAATCATGTGGGGTTCAGAAGAAAACTTCAAAAAGTCTCACAAAACTTAACATCCTTAGATTTAAATGAGAAGGTGTTGCATCTATGAGACAAGAACAAAGTACTGTCAAAATAATGAATAAGATAATAAGAAAAAAACTCATCAATTTTTAAAAGGATAGCTCATTTTTTTGAAATCAATAGAAAGCTTGGAAAATAAGTAGTTGAAAGCTCCCAGAAAGCAGAACAAATAGACAGCAATTTTTTAAAAGAGTGATAAGATGAGAGTCTTGGAGAAATAATCTAAAAGATTCAAGATCCAAATAATAGTTATTCCAGAGATGTAGAGAAAAGAAAGAGAAGGAAATTATCAAATAAATAACTAAAGAAAAATTCCATGTTGAAGAACATGTCTTGAGATCAAAACAGTCCACCAAGTGACCCCCACTCTGAGACTCATTGAAGTAAAGAGAAGATCCTAAACACTACCCCACAGAAAGAGAAATGTCACTAACAAAGGATTGGAAATGAGATTTCCATTGCACTAGTCACAGCAACCTGTGCTAGAAGACAATGAAACAATTGAGTTTTAACCAGAAATCTACAAACAGACAAATGACAAATAATTGTGAGGGGAAGAAAAAAGACATTTCCAGACACATTCCTAAACTAAAAAATAATTGCCTCTCATGTGATCTTTCTTAGGAAACCATTAAAGAACATAATCCTACCAAAGGAAAAAGTGTGCCAAGAAAAGTGAAGGATGTGGAAATCCAGAAATGGAGATCATAAGGTGATGGTGAAGAAATATTTCAGGAAGTCAACTGCACAGCAGCCCTAAAGACCGCATCAAAACAGGGTGATGGAGGGATCTGGCAGGAAGGTCTTTAGAAAAAAAAAAACGGAACAAAGAAATTATATGTTTGAGTTTTGGAAAAGCTGTCAGTGGGCATTGGCAGATCTAATGGATAAAATTAAGGTGAGACTCAAAAACTGCAGCTGAAAAACAACAACAAAATAAAACATTGTATGAGAAAGAGAATCACAGTTCCCTACTTGGTTCTAAAATAAACCATGTTTATCAATCATAATAATATGAAGAGTGACAATTAATTTAGCTCAAAATTGTGATGTTATAATGTTAGGAGAATAGAGGGAAAGGAAAAGGGGAGCAGGCATATGGTGGTATTATGGTCTTAACACAGCAGGAGGTTAGCACACAGGGTCTAAAATGGATAAATCCAGAAAGAATATAAGCAAATAATTTTGAGCAGTAAGACTTGAGCATAGGAAGGGGTAAGGCCCTTGCTACTATGGGGCATTTATTTAATGTTTGAGTTATATCCACATATGTTATTTTAAAAAAACTTCTAAAATTAGAGAGAGAAATTATGGTTCCTGGGATATAGATCAGAGAGCAAAGATTTAGTTGCTGAGAGGACTCATAAATTGCAGCAAAACCATCTTTCTAAAGGCTCCTTTCTGCAACACTACCTCCAGATGATAGGACAATATTACACAAGGGAAGAGAGGGAAAACCGTGCCCAAGCTCCACCCTCTCCTTTGGGAAATTCTTGGCTCAGCTCGCAATACTAAATCTTTGTTCCATGGTGTTTTAGGACTGCACTCTTTGAAGGTGAGATGTTTATTTTCCATGGCTGGAAAGTTTCCTACATCCCTACCCACTACACATGACTGAGGAATTGCACAAGCCTCAGCGTGCTTTCTCCAACACTGGTATGTCAAGCCCTGGCTGCAAATTATGTGTAATGTGATGGCAAAGGTGCCTTTGGAGTGCTCCATGGACTGGCTCTGTCTTTCATTTCAGCCAGGTGAATGGCTCACCATATAGCTAGGGATCTGATGGTGGGGGAATGACAACTTAATTTAACTGCACTTAACTGCCACTGTGTAATTCTTTCTGCTCTCCCAAGCCCCTAGTCCTGTATTATCTTGGTCAAGGAGATCCCCCAGTTCTAAAGAGTCCTATGGAGATTTCATAGGACTCCTTATATTGGCCAAAAAATAGCTATGTTGATACCATGTGCAAACTTTCTTGTAACTGAACCACTGTTGCTTCCTAAATGGTGACAGCTCATTACAGTCATCTGCTATTACACTAAAATGCTGTTGGGATTTCATCTCACTCTTTATTCCCACTGGATATTTGGCAGGAGAGCTAAGGTTTTGTCTAGTAAAGCACTCTTAACAAAAAAATAGAGAAAGGACAAAAAGAGAGAAGCATCACAATTCCATATCTTGATTTGAGGATGTGCCATTGAGATGTTAATGTCTTACATAATAAGAGGTTTTATGGCTTAAATTCAAGAGTTGGGAATGCAGCAGCTGTTATCCCAGTCAGGTCTACAGTTTTCCCAGATTTCACAATGAACAATAGGAGCAATTGTTGTAAAGCACAGTCTCTTCATTCAGCATGGAAATGTCAGGGAAGTAATCTACCTTTCTATACTCAGTTTTAGGGAACTGGGTTTTGGAATTGAGGAGCTGCCTGCAGCCCAGCCTCGTAACTTACCTATCAAAACTAAGCCTAGCTCAACATGACTTTACTGTTTATTCCAGAAAATTCTTGCCCAGTAAGCAACTTGAATGTTGGCCCCAAGAGCTTCCAGAAAATCTATTTTTTTCAAACAATGAGCTACCAATCAGCCTCCTTTCTCAGGCCAACAGATTGCTCCATGGAGCAGACCTTCTTGCTTATCAAAGCATGAGATGCTCTAGATAACACTTAACTTTTCTGGGTCCTTCAGGCCCAAGCTATTAAATCATGAACTTTGCCCAGATGAAATCCCCACATTGAAAGGCCTGGCTTAAACCACTCAAAACCAGATCTGAAACTCTATCCATATCTGCCCTTGACCTCTTCCTTCCACAATACCACCAAGAGTCTGTCAAGGTGGTGCTCTCCCTCATGGCAGTAAGTAATAAACCCAGCTTGAATTGATCAATGGGGTATTTCTGTGGTCTTTTTGTAGAGTTGGCAGTTGACAAACACATGCAGATTTCCACCCTTGTTTGTAGAGTCACAACTGTTAGCTTGGCAGTCTTGCTCTGTTAGCCCCTTTTCCAGTTCTTTCAATTATTTACTCTTTCATTCAAATGTTTATTGAATGCTACTGTGAGCCAAGGGATATAAGAAGCTTGGTTCCTCATTCCATGGAGTAGGGAAGGAAGACACAAATCAACAAATCATATAAATATAGATGATACTAAATTGTGCTAAATGCTATAAAGGAAGAGTATGGGATGGCAGAAAAACATTTAATAGGCTTACAAAGATCTGCAAAGGATTAGACCATTGGGGCTGAGATAGGAAGAATTAGTAATCTTCAGATAAGTCTCTGAAAAGGAAGAAGGAAGACCTGTTCCAACCCAAAGGAACAACCCCCCACCCACCCCAATTAGGCTACGAATTCATTATCATGCTCTTCAATTCCTGTATCTTCAGGATCAGATAACTATTTTGTTGCTTTTGGCTACTTGTTTTTCACAATGAAAAAGAAAGATAAATGTGCTTCAAATAACTGAAGAGAAAAGACAACAAATACATGTTTTCTCACTGTTAAATTCCCTTTTCTCTGAGATTCTTTAAACCCCTGATAAGAAGGGGACATGATAAAAATGGAAGATCAATTACTCTGCAAAAAAGTCTGGAGATTGCTTATAGTCTTATATACACGTAAAATACCATATAGCCCAGAATTTTCATTCCTAGGTATTTACCCAAGAGAAATGAAAATATATACCCACGCAAAGACTTACACATGAATATCTACAGCCCTGCTAATCTTAATAGCCCCAATCTGAAAACAACCCAGTGCTCAACAGTAGAATGGATTAACATTCAATGCAATACTATACAGCAAAGAAAATTAATGATCTACTACTACATGCAACAACATGGATGCATCTCACAAACACAAGAAAAAAGTCAGACTAGAATGAATATGTCAGGCCTCTGAGCCCAAGCCAAGCCATCGCATCCCCTGTGACTTGCACGTATACGCCCAGATGGCCTGAAGTAACTGAAGAATCACAAAAGAAGTGAATAGGCCCTGCCCCATCTTAACTGATGACATTCCACCACAAAAGAAGTGTAAATGGCCGGTCCTTGCCTTAACTGATGACATTACCTTGTGAAAGTCCTTTTCCTGGCTCATCCTGGCTCAAAAATCACCCCCACTGAGCACCTTGCGACCCCCACTCCTGCCCACCAGAGAACAAACCCCCTTTGACTGTAATTTTCCTTTACCTACCCAAATCCTATAAAACGGCCCCACCCTTATCTCCCTTCGCTGACTTTCTTTTCGGACTCAGCCCGCCTGCACCCAGGTGAAATAAGCAGCCATGTTGCTCACACAAAGCCTGTTTGGTGGTCTCTTCACACGGACGCGCATGAAATTTGGTGCCGTGACTCGGATGGGGGGACCTCCCTTGGGAGATCAATCCCCCGTCCTCCTGCTCTTTGCTCCATGAGAAAGATCCACCTACGACCTCAGGTCCTCAGACCGACCAGCCCAAGGAACATCTCACCAATTTTAAATCAGGTAGGCGGCCTCTTCTTACTCTCTTCTCCAACCTCTCTCACTGTCCCTCAACCACTTTCTCCTTTCCACTCTTCAATCTCTCCCTTCTCTTAATTTCAATTCCTTTCATTTTTCTGGGAGAGACAAAGGAGACACGTTTTATCCGTGGACCCAAAACTTCAGCGCCAGTCACGGACTGGGAAGGCAGCCTTCCCTTGGTGTTTAATCACTGCAGGGACGCCTCTCTGATCATTCACCCACGTTTCAAGGGTGTCAGACCACGCAGGGACGCCTGCCTTGGTCCTTCACCCTTAGCGGCAAGTCCCGCTTTTCTGGGGAAGGGGCAAGTACCCCAAACCCTTCTCTCCTTGTCTCTACCCCTTCTCTGCTTTTCTGGGAGAGGGGCAAGTACCCCTCAACCCCTTCTCTCCTTGTCTCTACCCCTTCTCTGCTTTCCTGGGGCAGGGTCAAGTACCCCTCAACCCCTTCTCCTTCACCCTTAGCGGCAAGTACCCCTCAACCCCTCCTCTCCTTGTCTCTACCCCTTCTCTGCTTTCCTGGGGCAGGGTCAAGTACCCCTCAACCCCTTCTCCTTCACCCTTAGCGGCAAGTCCCGCTTTCCTAGGGGGCAAGAACCCCCCAATCGCTTATTTCCACGCCCCAACCTCTTATCTCTGCACCCCAATCGCTTATTTCCATGCCCCAACCTCTTATCTCTGCGCCCCAATCCCTTATATCCGCACCCTGACCTCTTATTTCTGCGCCCCATCCCTTATTTCCGTGCCCCAACCTCTTATCTCTGCGCCCCAACCCCTTTTCCCACTTTTCTGGAAGGTGAGAACCCCCGAACCCCTTCCCTCTGTTTCTCTACTCTCTCTTTTCTCTAGGCTTGCTTCCTTCACTATGGGAACTTTCCACCCTCCATTCCTCCTTCTACTCCCTTGGCCTTTGTTCTCAAAAACTTAAAACCTCTTCAACTCACACCTGACCTAAAACCTAAATGCCTTATTTTCTTCTGCAATGCCGCTTGACCCCAATACAAACTCGACAGTAGTTCCAAATAGCCAGAAAATGGCACTTTGAATTTTTCCATCCTGCAAGATCTAAATAATTCTTGTCATAAAATAGGCAAACAGTCTGAGGTGCCTGACGTCCAGGCATTCTTTTACACGAGTCCCTTCCTAGTCTCTGTGCCCAGTGCAATTCATCCCAAATCTTCCTTCTTTCCCTCCCGCCTGTCCCCTCAGTACCAACCCCAAGCATCCCTGAGTCTTTCTAATCTTCCTTTTCTACAGACCCATCTGACCTCTCCCCTCTTCGCCAGGCCGAGCTAGGTCCCAATTCTTCTTCAGCCTCTGCTCCTCCACCCTATAATCCTTTTATCACCTCCCCTCCTCACACCTGGTCCGGCTTACAGTTTCATTCCATGACTAGCCCTCCCCCACCTGCCCAGCAATTTACTCTTAAAAAGGTGGCTGGAGCTAAAGGTATAGTCAAGGTTAATGCTCCTTTTTCTTTATCCCAAATCAGAAGCGTTTAGGCTCTTTTTCATCAAATATAAAAATCCAGCCCAGTTCATGGCTTGTTCGGCAGCAACCCTGAGACACTTTACAGCCCTAGACCCTAAAAGGTCAAAAGGCCGTCTTATTCTCAAAATACATTTTATTACCCAATCTGCTCCCGACATTAAATAAAACTCCAAAAATTAAATTCCAGCCCTCAAACCCCACAACAGGATTTAATTAACCTCGCCTTCAAGGTGTACAATAATAGAAAAAAGTTGCAATTCCTTGCCTCCACTGTGAGCCAAACCCCAGCCACATCTCCAGCACACAAGAACTTCCAAACGCCTGAACCGCAGCGGCCAGGTGTTCCTCCAGAACCTCCTCCCCCAGGAGCTTGCTACACGTACCAGAAATCTGGCCACTGGGCCAAGGAATGCCAGCAGCCTGGGATTCCTCCTAAGCCGCGTCCCATCTGTGTGGGACCCCACTGAAAATCGGACTGTTCAACTCACCTGGCAGCCACTCCCAGAGCCCCTGGAATTCTGGCCCATGGCTCTCTGACTCCTTCCCAGATCTTCTCGGCTTAGCAGCTGAAGACTGACACTGCCCGATCGCCTCGGAAGCCCCCTAGACCATCACGGACGCCGAGCTTCGGGTAACTCTCACAGTGGAAGGTAAGCCCGTCCCCTTCTTAATCAATACGGAGGCTACACACTCCACATTACCTTCTTTTCAAGGGCCTGCTTCCCTTGCCTCCATAACTGTTGTGGGTATTGACGGCCAGGCTTCTAAACCTCTTAAAACTCCCCAACTCTGGTGCCAACTTAGACAATACTCTTTTAAGCACTCCTTTTTAGTTATCCCCACCTGCCCAGTTCCCTTATTAGGCTGAGACACTTTAACTAAATTATCTGCTTCCCTGACTATTCCTGGACTACAGCTATATCTCATTGCTGCCCTTCTTCCCAATCCAAAGCCTCCTTTGCGTCCTCCTCTTGTATCCCCCCACCTTAACCCACAAGTATAGGATACCTCTACTCCCTCCTTGGCAACCGATCATGCACCCCTTACCACCTCATTAAAACCTAATCACCCTTACCCCACTCAATGCCAATATCCCATCCTGCAGCACGCCTGCCTGTTATCACTCGCCTGCTACAGCATGGCCTTTTAAAGCCTATAAACTCTCCTTACAATTCCCCCATTTTACCTGTCCTAAAACCAGACAAGCCTTACAATTTAGTTCAGGATCTGTGCCTTATCAACCAAATTGTTTTGCCTATCCACCCCATGGTGCCAAACCCATATACTCTCCTATCCTCAATACCTGCTTCTACAACCCATTATTCTGTTCTATATCTCAAACATGCTTTCTTTCCTATTCCTTTGCACCCTTAATCCCAGCCTCTCTTCGTTTTCACTTGGACTGACCCTGACACCCATCAAGCTCAGCAAATTACCTAGGCTGTACTGCCGCAAAGCTTCACAGACAGCCCCCATTACTTCAATCAAGCCCAAATTTCTTCCTCATCTGTTACCTATCTCGGCATAATTCTCATAAAAACACACGTGCTCTCCCTGCCAATCGTGTCCAACTGATCTCTCAAACCCAAGCACCTTCTACAAAACAACAACTCCTTTCCTTCCTAGGCACGGTTAGCGGCGGTCAGAATTCTTACACAAGAGCCAGGACCACACCCTGTAGCCTTTCTGTCCAAACAACTTGACCTTACTGTTTTAGCCTAGCCCTCATGTCTGCGTGCAGCAGCTGCCGCTGCTTTAATACTTTTAGAGGCCCTCAAAATCACAAACTATGCTCAACTCACTCTCTACAGTTCTCATAACTTTCAAAATCTATTTTCTTCCTCATACCTGATGCATATACTTTCTGCTTCCCGGCTCCTTCAGCTGTACTCACTCCTTGTTGAGTCTCCCACAACTACTACTGTTCCTGGCCCAGACTTCAATCCGGCCTCCCACATTATTCCTGATACCACACCTGACCCCCATGACTGTATCTCTCTGATCCACCTGACATTCACATTTCCCCAAATTTCCTTGTTTCCTGTTCCTCACCCAGATCACGCTTGATTTATTGATGGCGGTTCCACCAGGCCTAATCGCCACACACCAGCAAAGGCAGGTTATGCTATAGTACAAGCCACTAGCCTGCCTCTTAGAACCTCTCATTTCCTTTCCATCGTGGAAATCTATCCTCAAGGAAATAACTTCTCAGTGTTCCATCTGCTATTCTACTACTCCTCAGGGATTATTCAGGCCCCCTCCCTTCCCTACACATCAAGCTCAAGGATTTGCCCCACCCAGGACTGGCAAATTAGCTTTACTCAACATGCCCTGAGTCAGATAACTAAAATACCTCTTAGTCTAGGTAGACACTTTTCACTGGATAGGTACAGGCCTTTCCTACAGGGTCTGAGAAGGCCACCGCAGTCATTTCTTCCGTTCTGTTAGACATAATTCCTCAGTTTAGCCTTCCCACCTCAATACAGTCTGATAACACATGAGCCTTTATTAGTCAAATCAGCCAAGCAGTTTTTCAGGCTCTTAGTATTCAGTGAAACCTTTATATCCCTTATGGTCCTCCATCTTCAAGAAAAGTAGAATGGACTAAAGGTCTTTTAAAAACACACCTCACCAAGCTCAGCCACCAACTTAAAAAGGACTGGACAATACTTTTACCACTTTTTACCACTTTCCCTTCTCAGAATTCAGGCCTGTCCTCAGAATGCTACAGGGTACAGCCCATTTAAGCTCCTGTATAGACGCTCCTTTTTATTAGGCCCCAGTCTCATTCCAGACACCAGACCAACTTGGACTGTGCCCCAAAAAACTTGTCATCCCTACTATCTTCTGTCTAGTCATACTCCTATTCACCTTTCTCAACTACTCATACATGCCCTGTTCTTGTTTACACTGTTTTTCCAAGCCATCACAGCTGATATCTCCTGGTGCTATCCCCAAACTGCCACTCTTAACTCTTGAAGTAAATAAATAATCTTTGCTGGCAGGACTATGCTGAATCTCCTTAGGCACTCTCTAATCAGATATCCTGAGTCATCCCAGTTCTTAGACCTTTTATACCTGTTTTTCTCCTTCTGTTATTCCATTTAGTTTCTCAATTCATCCAAAACCATATCCAGGCCATCACCAATCATTCTATACCACAAATGTTTCTTCTAACATCCCCACAATATCACAAGACCTTACCACAAGGCCTCCCTTCAGCTTAATCTCTCCCACTCTAGGTTCCCACGCCGCCCCTAATCCCGCTTGAAGCAGCCCTGAGAAACATCGCCCATTCTCTTTCCATACCACCCCCCAAAAATTTTCGCCGCCCCAACACTTCAACACTATTTTGTTTTATTTTCCTTATTAATATAAGAAGGCAGGAATGTCAGGCCTCTGAGCCCAAGCCAAGCCATCGCATCCCCTGTGACTTGCACATATAGGCCCAGATGGCCTGAAGTAACTGAAGAATCACAAAAGAAGTGAATAGGCCCTGCCCCATCTTAACTGATGACATTCCACAACAAAAGAAGTGTAAATGGCCGGTCCTTGCCTTAACTGATGACATTACCTTGTGAAAAGTCCTTTTCCTGGCTCATCCTGGCTCAAAAAGCACCCCCACTGAGCACCTTGCGACCCCCACTCCTGCCCGCCAGAGAACAAACCCCCTTTGACTGTAATTTTCCTTTACCTGCCCAAATCCTATAAAACAGCCCCACCCTTATCTCCCTTTGCTGACTCTCTTTTCGGACTCAGCCTGCCTGCACCCAGGTGAAATAAACAGCCATGTTGCTCACACAAAGCCTGTTTGGTGGTCTCTTCACACGGACGCGCATGAAAGAATACATACTGCATGATTCTGTTTATATGAAATTCTAGAAAAAGCAAAAACATCAGTGGTTGCCTAGAATTAGCAGTAAAGGGAGATTGACTGCAAAGGGTGTGAAATAGCAAGAAATATATATATATACATATATATATTTGTCTCTCCCCCTGTTTTTTGCACAGAGCTCCTAAAACCTTTATAACTTCCTGAGAGATAGTGGTAGGGTGCTAAGAGAATCTTTTGTTCTAATATTTGGTCTCTGTCCCGGTTCCTGAGATAGGGACCCTAATACCCTTGTAGATTGGGGTGATCTAGGGGAATCTTTTGTTCTAATATTTGGTCTTTGACCCCAGATCCTAACTAACATACTGCTCTTTAGATTTTTGTGAACCTGAGTGATAGGAGTAGCTGGCACAGAGCTCTCAAATCTCTCAGAATTTCCTGGGTGATAGAAACATCTTTCGTTCCAATGAGACAACTTTTGTTGGGCTCCTACATTGGGGGTGGTCACCAGAAAGACCAAATCTTGATTACAAGCTTGGAACTTTCAGCTCCACCCACACTCTTTGGAGAAGAAAGAGAGGCTGGAAATGGAATTAATAATCAATCATGCATACATGATGAAGTCACCATAAAATTCCCCAAACTATGGGGTTCAGAGAGCTTCCAGTGGGGTCAATTTATTCATATGCTAGGAGTGTGGTGCACCCTAACTCCACAGGGACAGAAGCTCCTGTGCTCTGAAATCTTTGCCCTGTATATAGCTGTTCATCTGCAGTTTTTATTATACCCTTTATTAATGAACCCATAAACATAAGTAAATTGCTTTCCTGAGTTCTGTGACTCTAGCAAATTAATCAAAACAAAAGAAGGAGTCATGAAAACCCCCAATGTTTTCTGGCCAATTGGTCAGAAGTCTAAGTGACAACCTACTACTGTATTTGCAATTTTCAGTTAGCATTAGAAGTCAGGGTTGGGGAAGCGAGTGTGGAACTGAGCCTTCAACCTGTGGGATCTGATCTAGCTCTAGGTCATAGTGTGAGAATTGAGTTAAGTTACAGGACACCTAGTTAATGTCCAATGCAGAATTGCTTGTTAGTGGCAGTGCAGGGAGGGGGAACCCACACATATCTGATGTCAGAAGTGTTGCATTGAGTAGTGTGTGTGAGTGGAAAGAAACAGTTTTGTTTTTTCCTCAGAAATGAGCATTAAGGAATTTTGGGGATGATGGAAATGTCTCCAGCCCATCAGAATCCATCAGAAAACTACTTACGCAATTTATCAAGAATGCCAATTTCTTCCTATGAGGAGATTTGTATATAATAACTCACAAAAAAGGGTTTAATCCCAGATAAGGTTTGGGATATTTTTTCTTCCAAATATGCATGCACTAAAAAAGAGGGATTTAAAAAAAAAAAAACATTTTAAATGTTATCTGTTGTGATTATTTGTCAGTGATGGGGTTGTAAAGGAATTTTATTTTCCTCCTTGTCTGCAGATTAACATTTTTCTGGTATATGGATGTCCTGCTTTTGTAGTTCTAATAATAAGAAAGAAAAGTTTTTACCATTATTTAAATAAAGAATTCCCATTTTGCATTATAAAATGTTTGATGATGAGAAATGAAGTAAGAAGTATGAATGTGCTGGTGTGAGAGCCTGTGGAAGAGAGGACCATGTCATCTCAACTGTCCTGAGCTGAGCAGAGAATTGCGGTCAGGAAGGGGAGGTAATTCCTTAGGGAAGGAAGGGTATGGAGAGCCAGAGATTAATGGCCTCATGGCCATGGCAGGAGTGGCAGAGGCTGATTAGGTCTTGTCAGTTCTCCCCACATCTTTTGTCCCCATAGTGACCAAAGATAGACAGATAGTCAAGGTCCACCTGATATATAGCAGCCTGCCCTGTGTGCCTGCCCATAGGCCTAAGATAGCTGGACTGAAGCTAAGTCTACATATCTGACCCCCGAGATGGGTCAACTTGGTATTTCCCCAACTTGATATCAACTTGGTCAATAGACACCTGTGTCCATTGAAAGAAAAGAGAACTTGAAGTGACCTGGGGTAGTTTGCTGTTCGTTAGATTGCTGTACCTACTGCATTTCCCAAGACCAAATTAGAATGCCCCTTTCTAAGTAAGTGTATTCCTCGTGTCTTGGCCCCACAGCAGGTTTCTGTGCATGTGCACTAGAACTTTCTCCTGTTTGCCACTCTGGCTACAGCCACGAATATGCTCCATTGAACTATTTTTTTTTTTCTGAGCCAAGTTGAAATGGTTGCATGCCTAAATATTATGAGTGAGCAAATGAAAAGATGGATTTTGACTGATAATTTTCAGAACAAACAGATCAATTTAACTTGAATAAATATAATTGATGATGGAAAAATTGGACCAAGAATATCTTTGTCTCTTATTTTCATATAATGTTTGGCTATAAAGTCTTCCATTGGCTCTATCTGGCCAACAACCTACACGTGATTTCAAATTCAAGTTTCTTATTTTCTTAACTTTTCATATTCAACTTGGATCTTTTATACTTACCTATTTGTTCTTTATTCATTTGATAAATATTTGTTGATTGCCTATTCTGTGCCAGGAATTATCCTAGACATTAGGAATTGAGTAATGAATGAGACAGGTTTGGTCTCTAGATTCATGGAGCATATACTCTAATGTAAAAGATGGACAATGAGCACCAAAAAAAGATAATAATTTGAGAGAGTTGTGAGTGCCATAATAAAAAGTAAAACAGGATAACAAAATACAGAGTAACTGGAATGTACACTGAGTATATTTCAGCTTGATGTGTCATCAAAGGCCTGTCTGAGGTGGTGATAGTTGAGCATAGGCCTGAATGATTGAAAGAAAAGGAGAGCATCAGGACAGTCACAGGGAGTGACAGGTGTGAAAACTCCAATGCAGGAACAAATTTGGTGTGTTGAGGGGGCCTAGGAAAGGCCGCGGTGGCGAGGGGAGAGCTGACAAAAAAGAGAGGGGAGAGGTGGGTTTGAAGAGGCACAGGGCCCCGGGCCATGGAAGATCTTATAGGGTATGGTAAGAAGTTTTGGGTTTATTTCGACTGAATGGAAAACCACTGGAAACTATTAAGTAGGGAAGAGATGTGATGATTTATGTGTCTTACGAAGTCTGGCTGTGGGGAGGAGAACGGCCCGGGGATAGGAAAGGAATGGAGGCAGGGAGTCTAGTTAGAAGGCAGAAGATGAGACAACACAAGATGATAGCTTGAACTGAAATGGCAGTGGAGGGGATACTGAGGAAGACAGAGATTCAGGATATGTTTGCAGAGATGAGGAAAAGACGGGATTCAAAGACAACATTTAGATTTTTTTACCTGAGCAACTGGGCAAGCGAGAACAACATCAGCTGAAATGATGAATTCTGGGGAGAGAACAGTTTGTGGACAGAAGGGAAATAGAAGACTTGGAATATGTTTTGGACATATTTGGAAATGCTTTATTAGGTGTCACAGTAGAGATGTCAAGTAGGTAATCTGGAGTTTGGATGCAGTTCAGGCTGGATATTTGGGAGGCGTGATATTTGATAAAGCTGTAAGATTTGATAAGATCTGTGAAGAAAAGAGGGCTGAGAACCAAGCCCTGAGACCACCAATGTTCAGAGGTCAGGAAGAGAACAGAAACCATCAAAGGATACTGAGAAGGAGAAACCAGGGAGGGATGAGGAAACCCAGAAGAATGAAGTGTCTAAGAACCCAAGTGAAGAAAGCCTATAATTCTAAACCTTCTACTGCTTCCTACTTATTTCTAATTTCTACCTTTTATCTATAAACAATCCTGTAAGCAGTGTTTGCACTATTTCAGCCGCAAAACACACCACACCCAGACCTACTGAAAAGATATTTATTGTGATTAAGTCTTTGGACCATAGCCCAACATCTTCCTAGCCGCCTATGTGGTTGATTTTTCTTTCTCCTGCCCAGGGAAAGGTCAGCCAAACACAAGTCCCTGCATAATGTGACACAGGTCTTCTTCATTTCACCCAGCATTGACTTCCCTGTACTAAGAAAATGAGCATTTCATAGATACACTCTCTCCGACAAAAGATGGGATCCAGAGAACATTCTTATAGTTGCATACCAAAAAGCATTTCCCCTTTCCATGCAGAGTCTACGCTTCTCTTGGTACCAAGAGGGTTTTGCCTTATTTGACTACACACACACACACACACACACTCTCTCTCTCTCTCTCTCTCTCTCTCACACACACACACTAACTCAGGTCAGGAATTAAAAACTTTGAGCAGCTCAGTAATTGGTTTTAGGAGTGGAAGTACCAAATGCTACCACCATTCAGCTCTTGCTAAGCCTTGGGCATTGCAGCTAATCATTTAGTAACATTGAAAGACTCCTTTTATGGAGGCTTCCCCATCATCAATGAACTCATTTTATATAAATATTTAGCTAGGCAATAAACTGGACAGCCTATATTACTCAACATCAGCCTCAAAAGACCCTCCCGATTTTATATACACAGCATCCTGGTAGAGTAATAGATTTTACACGCATGACATGGTTAGCGGTAAATACACCAGGGTAGGTCAAACCCTGTTTGGTTCTCTGCTTTTAACTGTCTTGGGCTTTGTGTATTTCTTTAATCAGTTGGATGATTTAGATAAACAAAATGTATTAGTCTTTGTAAGTATAACATGCCTTGAACTTTTTCCAGATATTCATTCCCATTCATCATCATAATAGTTGCTCCCCCTTGGCCATCATTAAGATTAGAAATGTCCTTGAACCATTTAATGATATTCCACAAGACTGGACAGACTTTTCATGCCTTGATGAATTGCGATCACTCAGCTTAGACCAATGAAATTGGATATCCTTTAATGTGCCTGATGACTTTAAGGAATTTAGGAAAAGCAGTGCTGCAGCATCAAAATGGCTTCACAGAATAACCATCCATTTGGGGAAAGATGCATGACTTATGTAAAAATTGATGAATGAGTTAGATCTAATCTAATAGCTAACTGCAATGAGTATTATTTATTTGTTCATATTGCTAAATATGGTTTTATCTACAAGTGACTATTTATTAGAGCACTCATTAGAATCCTTAATGAAGGTATGAACTGATTTTTTTAAAGCCCAAGTTAGAATGCTGAAGGAAGATTCCTCCAAGTAAATTGACTTTTAGCTGTTCACACCACAGATGATGGGGAAAAAAAATGAAAAACTTAAAAACAAGGCTGGGCCAGGATATGTTGCAGCTACCCCGGAGCTATGAAAAACTGGTTGCTTCTATTTTATGGGGTCCTGCATCTCCAAATGGCCACTGATTGACCCCCAAAGTTCTGCAATACATAAGCAAGCAGACTTGACAATTTGTGCCATAAATATCTTTAATATTTTCACAAATATCTTGATTCCATAGGCTCTGAAACCATTGACATTCCCATGGTGTAGAGCTGCCTATTATATTGGCATATTTAAATCATCTTTAAGTTTCTCCCTAAACCATGGTTTGAGACCACAGGATTAAGAACAGAAACTCCCAGGTGTATAGTAGAGAGCACTCTGCTTGGAGTAAAAAGATCAGCCTTCAAGTCCTGGTGTTATCACAGGCAATTTAATTAAATTACTCACAGAAGCATCAGTTTCTTCCTTTATTCATCAATTATTTATTGAGCATCTATAATTTTCTGGGCAGTATTCTTGGGATAGATGAGAGAACAAAAAAGAATACAGGGATTACACTCCACTGTTGGCCTTGTTTAATATAACTTTCTTCCTTCCAGAACTGTTGTATAGGTCAAATGAGACATCAAAAATAAAACCACTTTATAGAGAGCTTTGGGGCAATTTATACACTAACTCCTGGCAGCCATGAGTTGAGGGCTGCTCCAGGGAATGTCACTTCTGTCCTGCCACAGGCAGAGCAGTCTTCTGCATTTTGGAGAGAACCCTGAGGTAGGCACAGATGCAGATAGTGGTGGTTGCAAATTAGCTGATCCACACTGGAAACAGTAGGGACCAGGGGATATGGAAGGGAACTGTCAGTGAATGATGCAGACATGAAAAGATAAACCCATTTTTGTCATTACTCTGCTGGTTAGGTGGTGCCTGCCTGTCCCCTTCCCCAACCCCTGTACCCTAATACACACCAGCCACCTGCAGGATGGCTTGCAATACATTAGTAACTCTTCTCATGAATCAGCTGGACCTGAAATACTCTAGACTTGAGTTTCTCACACTGGAGTTTGTGGCTCCTGTGGGTCTATGGATGTAGCCTCCAAAACCATGAATTCAATGACAATACTACAATTTTTAAAATTTTCATTTTGATGACAAACTAAAATAAATTAATACAGATATATTCAGGGTGACCTTGTGACTAGTCATAGTAGGCAATTTCATTTTCTGCATTTGTATTTGAGGTTGTAGTAATGGTGATGCCAAATGAAGATTTCAGGTAGCTGGAAAAGAAAAAAATGGAAAAACTGAGAGATGACCAATAATGTATATTTAAGGGCTAGGTGCAATGGCTCAAGCCTGTAATCCCAGCACTTTGGGAGGCTGAGGCAGGTGGATCACTTGAGGTCAGGAGTTCGAGACCAGCCTGGCCAACATGGTGGAACCTCGTCTCTACCAAAAATACAAAAATTAGCTGGGCGTGGTGGCACATGCCTATAATTCCAGCTACTCAGGAGGCTGAGGCAGAAGAATCGCTTGAACCCAGGAGGTGGAGGTTGCAGTGAGCCAAGATTGCATCATTGCACTCCAGCCCGTACAACAGAGCAAGACCCTATCTCAAAAATAAATAAATAATGTATGTTTAAATGTATGTTGAACATTTTAAAAGCCTATGTGGGCTTATCTGTATGTTCATGTTCTGAGCAGAGATGGTGCATGGGTCACATCTACGTATATATCAAACTTGGTTGGCAATAAATGTAGTAGTCAACTCTCAATAATTTTTCATGAAATGGCTGTGTCGCAATTTCCCAGGGTGTTTATTAAGTGGATTGGCTGAGAAGAAATAATGGATAGGTAGTTTAAAACAAATGTATTGTCCAAAAGGAAGTGCAATGCAAATCATAATGTTGACAACTCAGATGATGGCTATCCAGTTTAAAATCAACAGGATCAAGTCAACTAATGAAATATTGTTTCCAAATAAATGCTTCTATAATAAAAGCAGTCCTTCTGTTTCTGGAAAGATGAAATGCAGGTACTTTTCCCTATTCCCTCCATTAAGTGTAGCTAAAACACTGGGCATTATATATAAAACAAATATGAGTAGAGTTGGAAAGGTGGAGAAAAGAAGGTGGACTAATTAGCGACCCTGGGACCTGAGGAACAGTATGGTGGTGAGTTCTGTTTTTATTCTGCCTCATCTATCCCATCAAATACTACTCATACTGAGAACCAGGAGGATTGCAATATGAATGACAAAAGACAATCAACAGATGTCAACACAAAGATAAGAGAATTATTTGACAAGGATTTTAAAGCAGCCATTATAAAAATTCTTCAACAAGCAAGTTTGAACATGCTTGAAACAAATGGAATATATTAAATCTCAGCAAAGAAATATAAGATACAAAGAAAAAACACATGGAAATTATAGAGTTAAAAACACAATAACCCAAATTAAATTATATAATAATTTAAGGTAAACCAATAAAAACAAAACATAATGTAACGTAATTTATTATATCATTATTAACATGAACTTTATTGGTTTGGAATCTTATATTCACTTGGAAATCTACTTAGATGTATAATTGTACAAGAGCTATATACATAAAAAGCTTATACCTTTCTATGTTTGTACATTTTACATTTTGAAGTGGCATTATTTTAAAATAATTTATGTTAATACTAAGGAAACTGAAAATTTTTTCTTTTATAAGGGTTTCTCATTAAAACAAACATTTTTAAATGACATTTATAATGTATTATGAGCTAAATTATGTTCCCCCAAAATCCATGTTGATGTCCTAAGCCCCGGGGCCTCAGAATGTGACTTTATTTGAAGACACAGCCTTTACAAAAAAAGTAATTAAGGTCAAATGAGGTCATTAGAGTGGACCCTAATCCATTATGACTGATGTCCTTATAAGAAGAGGAGATTAGGACAGAATTCACCAGTGTAACCATCTAGTACTAGGCTTTCTTCCTGGGAGATTTTTTGATTACTACTTTAATATCAGTACTTGTTATAGGTCTATTTAGATTTTCTATTTCTTTTTAAGTCCGTTTTGGTAGTTGCTGTTTTCTGTAAGAATTTGTCAATTTCATCTAAGTTGTCTGATTAGTTGGTATACAGTTATCCATGCCATTTCCTTTATATTCTTTTCATTTCTGTAAGGTCAAGCAGTATCATCCCCTCTTCTATTTCTGATTTTAGACATTTGAGTCTTCTCTCTTTTTTCTTGGCCGCTCTAGCTAACAGTTTGTCAGTATTATTGATCTTTTTGACAAACCAACTTTTGGATTCATTTTCTCTGTTGTTTTTCAACTCGTTATTTCATTAATTCCCTCTCTAATCCTTATTATTTCCTCTTTCTACTTGCTTTGAGCTTCATTTGCTCTTCTTTCTCCATTGTCTTAAGGTAGAATGTTTGGTTGTTGATATGGGATCTTTCTTCTTTTTTAGCGTAGGCATTTAAACTTCCCTGTAAGCACTGCTTTCACCGCATCCCCTAAGTTTTGGTATGTTGTGTCTTTGTTTTCATTCATCTCAAAATATTTTCTTATTTTCCTCTGCTTTTATATTAGACCTGTTGGTTATTTAGTAGTGTGCTGTTAAATTTTCACATGTTCGTGAATTTCCCAAATCTTTCTGTTACTAACTTTTAATTTTATTCTCTTGTGATCAGAGATGTATATTGTATGATTTCAATCCTTTTAAATTTATTAAGGCTTGTCGTATAGCCTAACATACAGTCTATTCTGGTGAATGTTCCATGTGCACTTGAGAAGAATGTTTATTCTGTTGTTATTGGGTACAGTGTTCTATTGATGTCTATTAGGTCTACTTTGTGTATACTGTTGTTCAAGTCTTGTATTTCCTTGTTGATCTTATGCCTCATTATTCTATCCAATATTTAAAGTGGAATATTTAAGTATCTGAATATTAATGTTGAATTGTCTGTTTTTCCCCTCGATCATGTCAGTCATGTATTTTGGGATTCTGCTGTTAGGTGCATATATGTTTATAATATTTATAAATTCCTAATGAATTGATCCTCTCATCATTACATTGTATGCCCTTTTTATCTCTAGTAATATATTTTGTTTTAAAATCTATTTTGTCTGATATTAGTTTAGCCATTACAACTTCCATGTGATTACTGTTTGCATGATACATCTTCTTCCACCTTTTTACATTCAACTAACTTATATATTTGAATATAAAGTATAACTTCTGTAGAGAGCATATAATTGCATCTTGTTTTTCAGTCTCGTCTGATACCCTCTCAGCTTTTGACTGGATTGCTTAATCCACTCACAACTGTGATGTTTAATTTTATGTGTCAACTTGGAGGGTGTTTTAACATGAAATTAGCATTTAAATCAGTGAACACTGAGTAAAGCAGATTGCCCTATTCTGTGGGTGCCTCCTTCAATGAATTGACAGCCTGAATGAATAAAAAGACTGGCCTCCCTAAGCAAGAGGGAATTCTCCAGCAGATCACCTTCAGACATCATTGGCACTATCGGCTTTCCTGGGTCTCTGTCTGCTGATCTTCAGACTACAACCGTATCCTGGGCTCTCCTGAGTCTCAAGTCTGCTGGCTCACACTACAGATTTTTATTTGCTAGGTTTTATATTCATTTGAGCCAAATCCTTATTTTATATATATATGTAAAACTTATTTTATAAAACTATATCATGTTATATATGTATACACATATATATAATTTTATATATATACAGATATATATGTATGTATGCATATGCTACTGCTTCTTTTTTTCTGGAGAACACTAATACAATATCTAATGTTATTATTGATGTAGTTAGATTTATATTGCCATTTAATTGTTTTCTATATGTCTCATGTGTCTATTTTGTTCCTCTATTCCTATTTTACTGCTTTATTTTGCATTGTCAGTATCTCTAGTGTAACATTTTAATTTATTTAATGGTTTTTTATAACTTATTTAGTTTGTTTTCTCTCAGTGGTTGCTCTAGGGCTTACCATATACATCAGAATTCATCAGAATTTACTTCAGATTTATACTAACTTAATTCCATCAAGAAACAGAAATGTTCCTCCTGTATAGCTCTATTACTCATTCTTCCTTTCCATGCTATCATTGTCACACATATTACATCTATAGATGCCACAAACCTAACAATACATCATTATAATGAGTACTTAATGTAATTTTTGCCTATTAAAGAGAGATAACAAAGAAGAGTAGGTATTTATTTGTAGCATTTGTTCTATGTGCTTTCTTATGTATCATTTCTAGTTCTCTTTATTTGTTCCCATGTGTTCAAGTTATCATCTAGTATCATTTCCTCACTCCAGTACAACTCTGCCTCCACCCATCTCCTTTAAGTGGTTGTTGTCAAGTACATTGCATTTCCATCTATTATAGCCCCAACAATACAATGATACATGTAGTGTTTTATACACTTGCTTTATAAAATTAATTAAGAAAGAAAAATATATATACTGTCTTTCATAATTGCAATTATTAGTGCTCTTTGTTTTTTTTCTATGGACTCAATTTCCATCTGGGTTTGCTTGCTTTCAGCCTAAAAATTTCCTTTAGTATTTATGATAAGGCAGGTCTGATAGCAGCAAATTCTTTCAGTTTTTTTTTTTCTGGATATGTCTTGATTTTTTTATTCATTTTTGAAAGACAGTCTTTTAAGATATAAGATTCTTGGTTGATTGTTGTTGTTTATTTCAGCACTTTGAATGTGTTGCTCCATTGCCTTCTGACAGCCATGATTTCTTATAAAAAGCCAGTTGTTCATTTTATTGGGGTTCCCTTATAAATGACATTTTTCTCTTGCTGCTTTCAAAATTTTCTCCTTGTCTTTGAATTTCAGTATTTTTTCTATGATGTGTTAAACAGAAAATAATGGATCTCTCTGTGTTTCCTACTTGAGTTTATTGAGCTTCCTGAGTGTGTTTTCCAGCAAACTTGGGGAGTTTTCAGCTGCTATTTCTTCAAATACTTTTTCTTCTCCTTTCTCTTTCTTTTCTTCTTCTAGTACTTCCATTATGCATATTTCAGTTTATTTACGGGTGTTCCACAGTTTCTCAAGGCTCTTTTTTCTTCATTTTATTTTCTCACTGTTCTCCAGATGGTATAATCCCTATCAGTCTATCAAATCTGCTTATTCTTTATTCTGCCAGTAAAAAATCTCCTGTTGAGCCCCTTTAATAAAGTTGTTTAGTTCAGTTGTACTTCTTGACACCAGAATTACCATTTGATTCTATTTTTATGTCTATCTCTTTATTGATATTCTATATTTGATGAGATATTGTCTTCATACTGTACTTCTTTAAGCATTTTTAAAAATTCTTTGAGCATATTTATAATGGCTACTTTAAAGTCTTTATAAAATCTGACATTTGGTCCCCCTCTGAGGAAGTTTCTGTTGACTACTTTGTGTGTGTGAGCATCCGTGTGTGTGTGAGAGAGAAACAGAGAGAAATAACAAGTCACTGTTCCTGTTTCTTTTGCTGTCTCGTAATTTTTTTTTTTTTTTTTTTTTTTGAGACAGAGTCTTGCTCTTTCGCCCAGGCCAGAGTGCAGTGGTGCTATCTCGGCTCACTGCAAGCTCTGCCTCCCGGAGTTCACGCCATTCTCCTGCCTCAGCCTCCCAAGTAACTGGGACTACAGGCGCCCGCCACCGCGCCTGGCTAATTTTTTGTATTTTTAGTAGAGACGGGGTTTCACCACGTTAGCCAGGATTGTCTCGATCCCCTGACATTGTGATCTGCCCGCCTCGGCCTTCCAAAGTGCTGGGATTACAGACGTGAGCCACCAAGCCTGGCCTCTTTCGTAATTTTTTTAAAAGTGGACATTTTAGGTAACATTTTGTAGCAACTCTGGTTATTAGTTCCTCTCTTCCCTTTCTGGGTCTTGTTTTTGTTGCTGTTTCTTTGCTCATTTGTTTGGTGACTTAGCTAGGCCATTTTGATAAAACCATTTCTCTCACAGTGTAAAGCCTTGGCTGTCACTCCTCACAGGATGCAGCCTTGGGCATGCACCTGCTCACCCTGGAATTAAAATAATTTTAGCAGTTTTCTTTGATTGTCTCTTTCCTCTCATATCTTCATTAAAATGTCTGTCCTTTTCATATTATACCCAGCAATTAGGCTCCACTAATTACCATTAATTGTTCTATTGTGTTGGAAAATGCCCTCTGATATAAATTGCTCAGCAGTATAATTGGGCTGGGGTAGTTTTTAAGGATAGGGGTGTTGTGTTTTGTTTTGTTTTGTTTTTAAGTTCTGGGATACATGTGCAGAATGTGCAGGTTTGTTACATAGGTATATATGTGCCATGGTGGTTTGCTGCACCCATCAACCCATCATCTACATTAGGTATTTCTCCTAATGCTATCCCTCCCCTAGCCCCCCACCCCCCAACAGGCTCTGGTATGTGATGTTCCCCTCCCTGTGTTCATGCATTCTCATTGTTCAACTCCCACCTATACGTGAGAAAATGCAGTGTTTGGTTTTCTGTTCCTGTGTTAGCTTGCTGAGAATGATGATTTCCAGCTTCATCCATGTCCCTGCAAAGGATATAAACTCATTCTTTTTTATGGCTGCACAGTATTCCATGGTGTATATGTGCCACATTTTCTTTATCCAGTCTATCATTGATGGGCATTTGAGTTGGTTCCAAGTCTTTGCTGTTGTGAATACTGCTGCAATAAACATATGTGTGCATGTGTCTTTATAGTAGAATAATTTATAATCCTTTGGGTATATACCCAGTAATTAGATTGCTGAGTCAAATGGTATTATTTCTGGTTCTAGATCCTTGAGAAATCACCACACTGTATTCCACAATGTTTGAACTAATTTACACTCCGACCAACAGTGTAAAAGCATTCCTAATTCTCCACATTTTCTCCAGCATCTGTTGTTTCCTGACTTCTTAATGATTGCCATTCTAACTGGCATGAGATGGTATCTCATTGTGGTTTTGATTTGCATTTCTCTAGTAACTAGTGATGATGAGCTTTTCATGTTTGCTGGCTGCATAAATGTCTTCTTTTAAGAAGTGTCTGTTCATATCCTTCACCCACTTTTTGATGGGGTTGTTTTTTTTTCTTGTAAATTTGTTGGAGTTCATTGTAGATTCTGGATATTAGCCCTTTGTCAGATGGGTAGATTGCAAAAATTTTCTCCCATTGTATAGGTTGCCTGTTCACTCTGATGGTAGTTTCTTTTGCTGTGCACAAGCTCTTTAGTTTAATTAGATCCCATTTGTCAATTTTGGCTTTTGTTGCCATTGCTTTTGGTGTTTTAGACATGAAGTCCTTGCCCATGCCTGTGTCCTGAATGGTATTGCCTAGGTTTTCTTCTAGGGTTTTTATGGTTTTAGGTCTTATGTTTAAGTGTATAATCCATCTTGAGTTAATTTTTTTATAAGGTGTAAGGAAGGGGTCCAGTTTCAGTTTTCTGTATATGACCAGCCAGTTTTCCCAACACCATTTATTAAATAGGGAATCCTTTCCCCATTGCTTGTTTTTGTCAGTTTTGTCAAAGATCAGATGGTTGTAGATGTGTGGCATTATTTCTGAGGCCTCTGTTCTGTTCCATTGGTCTATATATCTGTTTTGGTACCAGTACCATGCTGTTTTGGCTACTGTAGCCTTGTAGTATAGTTTGAAGTCAGGAAGCGTGATGCCTCCAGCTTTGTTCTTTTTGCTTATGATTGTCTTGGCTATATGGGCTCTTTTTCTGGTTCCATATGAAATTTAAAATATTTTTTTTTCTAATTCTGTGGAGAAAGTCAATGGTAGCTTGATGGGGATAGCATAGAATCTATAAATTACTTTGTGCAGTATGACCGTTTTCACAATATTGATTCTTCCTATCCATGAGCATGGAATGTTTTTCCATTTGTTTGTGTCCTCTCTTATTTCCTTGAGCAGTGGCTTGTAGTTTTCCTTGAAGAGGTCCTTCACATCCCTTGTAAGATGTATTTGTATGTATTTTATTCTCTTTGTAGCAGTTGTGAATGGGAGTTCACTCATGATTTGGCTGTTTGCTTATTATTGGTGTATAGGAATGCTTGTGATTTTTGCACATTGGTTTTGTATCCTGAGACTTTGCAGAAGTTGCTTATCAGCTTAAGGAGATTTTGGGCTGAGACAATGGGGTTTTCTAAATATACAATCATGTCATCTGCAAACAGAGATTATTTGACTTCCTCTCTTCCTATTTGAATACCCTTTATTTCTTTCTCTTGTCTGATTGCCCTGGCCAGAACTTCCAACCCTATGTTGAATAGGAGTGGTGAGAGCGGGCATGCTTGTCTTGTGCCAGTTTTTAGGGAATGTGTCCAGCTATTGCCCATCCAGTATGATATTGGCTGTGGGTTGGCCATAAATAGCTCTTATTATTTTGAGATACATTCCATCGATACCTAGTTTATTGAGGGTTTTTAGCACGAAGGGCTGTTGAATTTTGTCAAAGGCCGTTTCTGCATCTGTTGAGATAATCATGTGGTTTTTGCCATTGGTTCTGTTTATGTGATGGATTACATTTATTGATTTGTATATGTTGAATCAGCCTTGCATCCCAGGAATGAACCCAACTTGATCGTGGTGGACAACCTTTTTGATATGCTGCTGGATTCAGTTTGCCAGTATTTTATTGAGGATTTCTGCATCAGTGTTCATCAGGGATATTGGACTGAAATTTTCTTTTTTCGTGGTGTCTCCACCAGGTTTTGGTATCAGGATGATGCTGGCCTCATAAAATGAGTTAGGGAGGATTCCCTCTTTTTCTATTGTTTGGAATAGTTTCAGAAGGAATGGTACCAGCTCCTTTGTATATCTCTGGTAGAATTCAGCTGTGAATCCATCTGGTCCTAGGCTTTTTTTTGGTTGGTAGGCTATTAATTACTGCCTCAATTTCAGAACTTGTTATTGACCTATTCAGGGATTTGACTTCTTCCTGGTGTAGTCTTGGGAGGGTGTATATGTCCAGAAATTTATTCATTTCTTCTAGATTTACTAGTTTATTTGCATAGAGGTGTTTACAGTATTTTCTGATGGTAGTTTGTATTTCTGTGGGATCAGTGATGATATCCCCTTTATCATTTTTTATTGTGTCTATTTGATTCTTCTCTCTTTTCTTCTTTATTATTCTGGCTAGCAGTCTATATATTTTGTTAATTTTTTCAAAAAACCCGCTCCTGGATTCATTGATTTTTTTGAAGGATTTTTTGTGTCTCTATCTCCTTCAGTTCTACTCTGATCTTAGTTATTTCTTTTCTTCTGCTAGCTTTTGAATTTGTTTGCTGTTGCTTCTCTAGTTCTTTTAATGGTGACATTAGGGTGTCGATTTTAGATCTTTCCCGCTTTTTCCTGTGGGCATTTAGTGCTATAAATTTCCCTCTAAACACTGCTTTAAATGTGTCCCAGAGATTCTGTTACATTGTGTCTTTGTTCTTATTGGTTTCAAAGAACTTATTTATTACTGCCTTAATTTTGTTATTTACCCAGTAGTCATTCAGGGGCAGGTTGTTCAGCTTCCATGTAGTTGTGCGGTTTTGAGTGAGTTTCTTAATCCTGAGTTCTAATTTGATTGTACTGTGGTCTGAGAGACTGTTTGTTATGATTTCCATTGTTTTACATTTGCTGAGGAGTGTTTTACTTCCAATTATGTGGTCAATTTTAAAATAAGTGTGATGTGATGTTGCGAAGACTGTCTATTCTGTTGATTTGGGGTGGAGAGTTCTATAAATATCTATTAGGTCTGCTTGGTCCAGAGCTGAGTTCGAGTCCTGAATATCCTTGTTAATTTTCTGTCTCGTTGATCTGTCTGATATTGACAGTGGGGTGTTAAAGTCTCCCACTATTATTCTGTGGGAGTCTAAGTCTCTTTGTAGGTCTCTAGAACTTACTTTATGAATCTGGGTGCTCCTGTATTGTGTGCATATATATTTAGGATAGTTAGCTCTTCTTGTTGCATTGATCCCTTTACCATTATGTAATGCCTTTCTTTGTCTTTTTTGATCTTTGTTGGTTTAAAGTCTATTTTATCAAATACTAAGATTGCCACCCCTGCTTTATTTTTGCTTTCAGTTTGCTTGGTAAATATTCCTCCATCCCTTTATTTTGAGCCTGTGTGTGTCTTTGCATGTGAGATGGGTCTCCTGAATACAGCACACTGATAGGTCTTGACTCTTTATCCAATTTGCCAGTCTGTGTCTTTTAAATTGGGGCATTTAGCCCATTTACATTTAAGGTTAATATTGTTATATGTGAATTTGATCCTGTCATCATGATGATAGCTGGTTATTTTGCCCATTAGTTGATACAGTTTCTTCATAGGGTCAATGGTCTTTACAATTTGATATGTTTTTGCAGTGGCTGGTATCGGTTTTACCTTTCCATATTTAGTGCTTGCTTCAGGAGCTCTTGTAAGGCAGGCCTGGTGGTGACAAAATCTCTCAGCATTTGCTTGTCTGTAAAGGATTTTATTTCTCTTTCGCTTATGAAGCTTAGTTTGGCTGGATACGAAATTCTGGGCTGAAAATTCTTTTCTTTAAGAATGTTGAATATTAGCCCCCATTCTCTTCTGGCTTATAGGGTTTCTGCAGAGAGATCCACTGTTAGTCTGATGGGCTTCTCTTTGTGGGTAACCCGACATTTCTCTCTGGCTACCCTTAATATTTTTTCCTTCATTTCAACCTTGGTGAATCTGACAAACGTGTCTCGTGGTTCCTCTTCTCAAGGAGTATCTTTGTGGTGTTCTCTATGTTTCCTACATTTGAATGTTGGCCTGTATTGGTAGGTTGGGAAAGTTCTCCTGGATGATATCCTGAAGAGCATTTTCCAACTTGGCTCCATTCTCCCTGTCACTTTCAGGTACACCAATCAAACATAGGTTTGGTCTTTTCACATAGTCTCATATTTCTTGGAGGCTTTGTTTGTTCCTTTTCATTCTTTTTTCTCTAATCTTGTCTTCACGTTTTATTTAAGTTGATCTTCAAACTCTGATATCCTTTCTTCCGTTTGATCGATTTGGCTGTTGACACTTGTGTATGCTTCACAAAGTTCTTGTGCTGGGTTTTTCAGCTCCATCTGGTCATTTATGTTCTTCTCTAGACTGGTTACTCTAGTTAGCCGTTCCTCTAATCTTTTTTCAAGGTTCTTAGCTTCCTATCGTTGGGTTAGGACATGCTCCTTTAGCTTGGAGGAGTTTGTTATTACCCACCTTCTGAAGCCTATTTCCGTCAATTCATCAAACTCATTCTCCATCCAGTTTTGTTCCCTTGCTGGTAAGGAGTTGTGATCCTTTGGAGGAGAAGAGGCATTCTGGTTTTTGGAATTTTCAGCCTTTTTGTGCTGGTTTTTCCTCATCTTTGTGGATTTATCTACCTTTGGTCTTTGATGTTGGTGACCTTCACATGGAGTTTTTGTGTGGGCGTCCTTTTTGTTGGTGTTAATGCTATTCCTTTCTGTTTGTTAGTTTTCCTTCTAACAGTCAGGCCTCTCTGCTGCAGGTCTGCTGGAGTTTGCTGGAGGTCCACTCCAGACCCTGTTTGCCTGGGTATCACCAGCAGAGGCTGCAGAACAGCAAAGACTACAGCCTGTTCCTTCCTCTGGAAGCTTCGTCCCAGAGGGGCACCCACCAGATGCCAGCTGGAGCTCTCCTGTATGAGGTGTCTGTCGACCCCTGCTTGGTGGTGTCTCCCAGTCAGGAGGCATGGAGGCCAGGGATCCACTTGAGGAGGCAGTCTGTCCCTTAGCAGAGCTCAAGCACTGTGCTGGGGGATCCACTGTTCTCTTCAGAGCTGGCAGGCAGGAACACTTAAGTCTCCTGAAGCTGCACCCACAGCTGCCCCTTCTCCCAGATGCTCTGTCCCAGGGAGATGGGAGTTTTATCTATAAGCCCCTGACTGGGGCTGCTGCCTTTCTTTCAGAGATGCCCTGCCCAGAGAGGAGGAATCTAGAGAGGTAGTTTGGCTACAGCAGCTTTGCGGAGCTGCGGTGGACCCTGCCCAGTTCAAACTTCCCGGTGGCTTTGTTTACACGGTGAGGGGAAAACCGCCTACTCAAGCCTCAGCAATGGCGGACGCCCCTCCCTCCTCCAAGCTCAAGCATCCCAGGTTGACTTCAGACTGCTGTGCTGGCAGTGAGAATTTCAAACCAGTGGTCTTAGCTTGCTGGGCTCCATGGGGGTGGGATCTGCCGAGCTAGACCACTTGGCTCCCTGGCTTCAACCCCCTTTCCAGGGGAGTGAATGGTTCTGTCTCGCTGGCATTCCAGGCACCACTGGGGTGTGAAAAAAAACTTCTGCAGCTACCTCGGTGTCTGCCCAAACAGCCGCCCAGTTTTGTGCTTAAAACTCAGGGCCCTGGTGGTGTAGGAATCCAAGGGAATCTCCTGGTCTGTGGGTTGCGAAGACTGTGGGAAAAGCATAGTATCTGGGCCAGAATGCTCCATCCCTCACGGCACAGTTCCTCACAGCTTCCCTTGGCTAGGGAAGGGAGTTCTCCAACCCTTTGCACTTCCCAGGTGAGGCAATGTGCCACCCTGCTTCTAACCCTTCATGGGCCATGCCCACTGTCTAACCAGTCCCAGTGAGATAAGCCAGGTACCACAGATGGAAATGCAGAAATCACTTGCCTTCTGCATTGATCTCACTGGGAGCTGCAGACTGGAGCTGTTCCTATTTGGCCATCTTGAGAAGTCTGTTAAGGATAGTTTTAAGGTTTATTCTGATGCCACAGGACTCTTCTTAGATTCCTCTTTTTTGCTTCTTTCTGGTGAACTAGCTAGGATATTGTTTAGCTTGTTGTTCTTAGTACCAGGAGCACCCTTATGCTTGCACTTCTCCACACTCTGTTTTAGATAAATTCAGTTTCCTTGGAGAGAGCATCAGTGCTCTTTTCTTATAGTCTGCCTCTCCCTCAGCAAACTCTCTAAGCCATTATTCTGGGTGCTGGGCAGGGTGGTAGCCTCTGGTCTTCTTTGTTTGCCCATCCCAGAATGAAATATCTGATTTATACATGATTTGGGGGGCAAGGGTGATTGCGACCTCAGTTTTCTTGGGAAAAGAAACTTCTTTACTGGGGTTGAGTCTCTGTCTATGAATAAGTGATGGCTATAGGAAAGTAGCCTCCAGCCTCTCAGATGTGCACACCAGGATCCAGCCTCTTCAACTTGGAGTTGGAGGGGATGAGAAATGCCGGCAGCCTGCTCCTCCTGGTGAGATAGAGTAGGACTTGGTTGGGAGCTGAAAGGAGAGGCAGCCCCAGTCTTCTTGGCCACACTCAACCAGAGTGAATCTTCTATCAGTATGAGCTGGAAGTTGGGGGGCAGGGAGTGGGTCATGGCCCAAATGCCACAAACTAGCTGTTTTTAGCCAGTTTCAGTAAATTTTTCCTGAAAACATATTCTTAATTTGTTTTATGCTCTTAGAACATTTTCCAAATACTCTGGGAAGTTGGAGTCTGTGCAGCTTCTCGTGCTGTCATCCCAGAAGTAGAACATCCCCAAACTATCTTCTAAAAGTTTGTTTTGGCCAGGTGCAATGGCTCACACCTGTAATCCTAGCACTTTGGGAGGCCAAGGTGGGAGGACTGCTTAAGCCTAGGAGTTCAAGACCAAGCTGGGCAACATGGCAAGACCCTGTCTCTACAAAATATAAAAGATTATCTGGGTATCATGGTGTACACCTGTAGTCCCAGCTAGTTGGGAGGCTGATGTGGGAGGATTGCTTGAGCCTGGGAAGTTGAGGCTGTGGTGAGCCATGATCGTGCCACTGTGCTCCAGCCTGGGCAACAGAGGGAGACCTTGTTTCAAAAATAAATAATAAATAACTGTGTTTTGTCTTTTATATTTAGATTTACAGTTTACCTGTAATTTATTTCTGTGTATGGCATGAGACATAATTCACATTTTTTTCACTTGTGTATCTACTTGCTCCGGGAACATTTAAAAATACACTTTCCCTACTGCTTTGCTATGCCATAATTGTTGAAAATTAAGTGTTCATATATTTGTGGAAAGTGAAACGTGACAGAAAAATAAAGCAAAAAAGGAATGTAAAATGCTGGAGGGGGTGTGGTTAGGAGCGTGCTCAGGGACGAACTTGCCAAGAAGGTAACATTCCAGCAGAGCTGAAGGAGATGAGGGAAGAGCAAGCCATGTGAAGCCATCTGGAAAGTGCTTTCCAAGCGGGGGGTACAAGCATGTGCAATGCTTCTGAGATGGGAGGGTGTGTGGGCTGCTCAAAGAACAGCAAGGAGGCCAGAGAAATAGTATGGGGTCGGAGAACAAGAAGGAGCAGATCCCAGGGCCTTGTAGGAACTCTGGGACAAGGTGTACTGGAAGGTTTTGAGCAGACAGGTGCCATGATCTTACTCCTTTTGGCTGCCAGTGCACAGGTGACTGTCAGGACAAGAGTGGAAGCAGGGAGACCAGTGCAGAACCTATTGTAATAACTCAGGTAAAAGACAATCTGATTGTAGCAGTGGAGGTGGTAAGGAGCAGTTAGATTCAGCCTACACTTTAAAGGAAAGCCAACAGGATTTGTGAATGGATTGGTTGTAGAATCAGAAGGAAAGTAAAAATTCAAGGATGTCAGGTGGTGGCCCTCAGTGAATCTAGCCTCTGCTACAAATGCCCTTAGGCTGTCCCTCCCTCTTGAATCTGGGCTGAACCAGGTGATTTAATATAAGCAATAAATGTGGCAAAAGTGATGCTGGGCCATTATGGACCTAAACCTGTAGAAGGCCCGGTAGTTTCTGCTTTTGTGCTCCTGGGAAGCTTGACCTGCCGTGTCTTTTTGGCATGTGGTGTGGAAAGATGCTGTAGAGAGGCTCTGAGCCTGCATGGAGTAAGAAGGACACTCAGCCATCCAGCATCCCAGCTCGGCCTATCTCCTAGCTCACCTTCCAGCTAAATGCAGCACACTAGTGACTACCAGCAAGAGCAGCAGAAAAACCACTGAGTTATGTTAAGCTCAATTTACAGAATTGTGGGCAAATAAAACAGTTGTTGTTTAAGCCATTAAGGCTTGGGGTGATTTGTTATTCAGCCATAGAACATGAAACAGATGACCCCTAGAGTTTTGGCCTGAGTGCGCAGAAGGATGGAGCTACCATTTACCAGATGGGAAAGACTGCTAGTTAACAGGTTTGGGGGAAGAACCTGGGTGGAAAGATTAAAATCTTACTACTTGTACATGGAAAAGAACACATGTTTTTCTTAATAAATATATTGGAAGATATCCTCTACCTCTTAAGCATTACTGGATTTTCCAAGGCCAGGAAAGATCATTTTAGGAGTAACTCTTTGGATCTCCATCATAATAGCGACAGTAAAGGTTAAAGGAATTGTTTTGAATTTTTTTCTTTTAGGCTTCAGACACTCTGTTGACAAAGAAATCCCCATGGCAATTCAAGGCAAAGAAACTCCCACCCACAAAGTTTTTCTGCATTGCCACTGTGATTTCAGGGCTTCAGTAACTGCACCATGTAAAGGAGAAACCACTGAACTCACTTTCTCTCCCAGCTTTCCACAACTGGTCATAATGAACCACCTTGGGCTTGGCTGATGGTCTTCTGGAAGCTGAGTGTGCCGCCTTGGAGGGAAGCCCTTGCCAGTTTTAGATTTAATCCTTCCTGTGGCCAAACACTTTAGAGACAGAAGCATGGGGGAAAAAAAAAGATTGCCTGGTCAATTTGGTCAGCCTGTGAGTTTCTGATCATAGACATCTGGCTAATACCTTGCGGATGTGAATGCAAATTAAGTGCTAGGGAGGGGTGGTGTGTTCCTTAAGAATTCTTAAGGCCCCAGAACAAATATTAATGTGATATTATTAACTTTATGTTTCCAACCTCCCATTCACTCCCCCTATAGCCCACTACATTTACCTACTCATACTTCCTTCCCCTGGTTAATCAGCTTCTGGGAAAGGTTTAGAATACAACTAAACGAGAACAACTTAATCATACACATTAATCATATACACAGGGATTCATTGCTACTGGGCTCAGCCTTGTCTTGGGCCAGCGTTCCTGGGAGGGGGAGTGGCTTCCACCTCTGTTCCCTCTGAAGGTCACCAGCCACTGCAACCTTAAGGTGAACAGGAAGACTGGGCTTTGTGGGCAGAAGGGACTCCCAGTGTTGAGCGTTTATAGGATTTATGTCAGAACAATGCTGATGTGCCTTAAACATTTAGTTTTAAGAAAAATTTTGGAAGACATTAAGAAAAATTTACCATGAAATTATGTTACGAACAGCCAGACTTGAGAGATGTCCTTTTGGAAATGGGTGTTGTGTGAGGCCCCCATGGCATGCACGTCCTGAAAATGTTTTCGTGACACAGGACACTGTTCTGGCCTCTGCAAATTTCTTAAAGTCATGAAACGCCTTTAGCTAAAGCTTCTTCCAACTACTGTTAACACCATTCCAGGTCATTTCCTTGAAGGCATCCACCAGTCCTTGATGAACTGTTGCTCTTCAGCTTCTGTTTACTTCATCATGTCCTTAGAAGTGTTTGTCTGTCTCCAGCAGTCTGGTGCCTGTTAACACTGACTTAGTTGCGAACTTCACAAACTTTTGTGGCATATCCAGCCTTATCACTCGGAGAATGTCCCTCCGATGTTACGGATGAAAATGGCTGAGCAGGAGCACATGTCAGGAGGAGAGCCCCAGTGAGGGGCATAAGCAGACTGGTGAGTCCACCCTCAGTGGAGGGCCTAAAAACCCTAGTGGCCAAGAATACATGTGGAGTGGAATGTGTTTCAGTGTGAAGTCCTCCAGAAGCAACCCTGAGATAAGGAGTTGACTCCAAGTAATTCATCTGGGAGATGATTTCAGTAAACACAGGTAGGAGAGTCAAGAAGGAACCAGAAAAGGGGAGAAAGCCAACACAAGGTGTACTAAGTCAACTACCAGAGGGGGAAACTGAAGCTTAATTCCTGTGGGAACTCTCTCAAAAACTGCGAAACACATATTCGGTATTATCGCACCCAAGTAGCAAAGGAGCTAACCAATTTATACACCAACTTCTAGGGAGTGCTGATTCCCTGGCACTTGTGGCCTACAGCACCCAGAGACAGAACAGCTTTCCATCGTTCTGGAAAAAGCCTGTCAAAGTTGTGTGGGGGATACTAAAACAGTGAGGTCCAAGAGCAATGACCATGGCCCGCTCTAGGATGCCTTCCAGGCTGGCTTTCATTGGCTGAGACCTTACCACAGTGCTTGTTGTATGCACCTGCAGCCTGAAAATATGGATATCAGCTATTCTGCTCAGCATTGTCATAGATTTCCCCAGAAGTTTAAGGAACAAATATATGTACTGGGCATCATTAGGCTGAGCCAGCATTGTATGGGAAAGCAGTAAATGAGGGATTGTGTAAACCTATAGGTCTGGTCATCTTTTTGTGATATTATTAAATGAAAACTGCAGGCTATAGAACCCCATTTTGGGAGTTCAATATAGCACCATTTTTTGTGTTAAAAACACACAGAAAATCCATGCATAAAAAGAGTCTGTAGGGTGTTTATTAAGGGTTGCCTCTAGGGAAGTAGGATTATGAGCTAAATTTTTATTTAAAATTTACATTTTTAAAATTTTCCTTATCTATTTTCTAATTTTTTTCCTAATAAGCACAGACTACCTTTGTAATAAAAATGGCCAAATCAAAAAATAAAAGATCCCACAATTATTAATACAATCTCAAGATTCAAGAATGATGCTCTTTTCTAAATCTTCTCTTCTTCATTCCCTCCCTTCCTTCTTCCCTCCTTCCATCCAGTGTCAAAACAGAGTGACCTCACTGGTCTGCAGGTCACTGGTATGCAATATTACCACTCTCAGATGTGGGAGAAAACTGGAAATTATGCAAAAAAGGCTTTTGAGTAGCCCCAAGAGATGTCCTCATACCCGTAAACCAAAATTCATTCACTTTGCTCACAGACAAGCCCCTCAGACTAGCATCTAGGACTTATTTATACATACTTTGTAAAAAAATTCTAACATATTGATATCCAAATTCAATTTCACATTAATTTTGTCTTTCCAACTTCTATTTTAGGTTCAGGGGGTACGTGTGCAGGTTTGTTACATGGGTAGAATGTTGTGGGGGTTTGGTTTATGGATAATTTTATCACCCAGTTAATCAGCATAGGACCCGATAGGTGGTTTTTCAATTCTTACCCTCCTCTCACCCTCCACTCTCAAGTAGGTCTTGGTATCGATTGTTCCCTTCTTTGTGTCCGTGTGAACTCAGTGTTTAGCTCCCACTTATAATTGAGAACATGCATTATTTGATTTTCTGCCTAGGATAATGGCCTCCAGTTCCATTCATGTTGCCAGAGAGGACATGATTTCATTTTTTTTTTTTTTTGAGATGGAGTTTCACTCTCGTCACCTAGGCTGGAGTGCAATGGCGTGATCTCGGCTCACTGCAACCTCCGCCTCCCTGGTTCAAGTGATTCTCTTGCCTCAGCCTCCCAATTAGTTGGGATTACAGGCACCCACCACCACGCCCAGCTTAATTTTTGTATTTTTTAGTAGAGATGGGGTTTCACCATGTTGGCCAGGCCAACTCCTGACCTCAGGTGATCCACCCACCTTGGCCTCCCAAAGTGCTGGGATTACAGGTGTGAGCCAATGTGCCTGGCTGATTTCATTCTTTTTTATGGCTGCATAGTATTCCATGGTGTATATGTACCACATTTTCTTTATCTAGTTCACTGCTGATGGGCATCTAGATTGATTCCATGTCTTTGCTATTGTGAACAGTGCTGCAGTAAACATATGCATGCATGCGTCTTTACAGTAGAATGCCTTGTATTTCTTTAGGTATATAATATACCTAGTAATGGGATTATTGGGTTGAATGGTAGTTCCATTTTAAGTTCTTTGAGAAATCTCCAGGCTGCTTTCCACAGTGGCTGACGTAATTTACATTGCCACCAGCAGAGTATAAGTGTTTTCCTTTCTCCACATCAAGTTCACATTTAGAAGTGGTAATTAGAAGGTAAGAAAGGGCCTGCCATAGGCAGACATACTGAAGGCAGAGAAAACAGTGGCAGAGCTGACAAGACAGCCCAATCAGTACAGGCACTCCAGGTGCCTTAAGCAAAATCACATGCTCTTGTCTCCTCACGAAGCCCTGAAGATGCCCCTGTTTCCAAATCCAGAGCTAGGTCACAGTGACCACCTTGAGGAATCCAGACCAGGCTTAATTCTACTCAAGAGAACCAGATATCCAACACTCAGACCTTACAAAGAAATCAAATATAGGCACACAGTTAAAAGCATCCATGTTAAAAGTGGGCACCTTAAAATACAGCTTCAGATTCTTGGTGATATAAGCCAGATTAGAGAATGAGGTTATTTTCTCATCTGTTTCTACTTTTTCTACTTTAGTGTGAAATGAAGTTGATTTTACATCTCTCAGTATTCTCTGGTTCCAGTAGCTGATCTTTAATATCTGATCTGATAAGGAAAGAACTTATATTACCTGTTACATTTTTGCCTCCATGATTCTGAATATCACTATGTTCCCCCTCTTGGCTTCACAATATTCCTTAAAAAAAAAAATGTAGAAAATTGAAGAGTAAAGTCTTGACAAACTGTTCTTGGAGAGGCTGTGCTCTTTTATACTGGCCAGTTTTTGAACTCTTAATAAAAGGGGTCCTTAACAAGCTCAAATGCTTAAATATAAATGGAAAAAGGGCAAAAGGAGATGAAAGAAGTGGCATTCCTGGTGAAACTGGTCAGACGATTTTCAGACTCCAAAGTGTCCTGATAGTTTTATGTGATCCAATCCAGTTCCTGAAAAATCTCTGCCAACAGGTAACAGGTCTTCAAAAGCTTTTGAAGCCAAAGGCTCCCCACCAGCCAGCCCATCTCTCACTAAGTTCTCAGCCTCATTAAGAATGAGAAACAGATACCACGGCACCAACCTGTCTATGAGAGCACAGCAAGACAAATGTAATTGCCTGTACCAGGAAAACAAATCAGCAACTCTCAAATTATTCATATTTACACCCACTCCATTTTGGTTGTCTTTCCTTTATAATTTGGCCATACATTGATGTCAAGTGTATAATTTTATCTGGGATTTATCAGTTACCGCCCAGAGCCATGATTACATGGTGCAGGGAACTTCCTCCCCCTGAGCAAGTCTATCTTTAGTATCTTCTTGATAACCACTCTTACATAAAAAAAAAAAAAGAAAAAATCAAAAGGAAAATCTTGGTTTTCTTATGTGGCTCCAGAATCCCTGAATATAACACTTAGAAGTAATTTATCAACTGAAACTATCGAGCTTTTAGCTGCCACTACAATTTTTCAAAGCAAAGTGTTCTTATTCGTTCTCTTTGTTATTTTTATCAAATTGCAAGAGAAATTTTAGGGCCTTCCATATTGACCATTCAATCATGTACTAAGTTCAACTTGCATCTTGCCCGTGTCTTCTTTAACTGCGTAACACTGGCCTTGGAACAATCAGAACAACAGCAAGATGGATAACGGTATGATTTCTGGGAGAACATTTTATAAACAAAATAAATAATAGCTCTCTAACCAAGGATTCAAAAGATAATTTATTAGTCTGAGAAGAGGAGTCACATACTATACCCAGTAATACGCTTCTTTTATTTTTGTGCCTTTATCTTAAAAATATATTTAAACAAAAACAAAGATAATATTGAATTTTCCCATAAACTCTGCTTTCTTATTTACAGTGTTATAGTGTAAATAACTTTCCATTATACACAAATTAAGGACTGTGCATTACTGTATGTTCTCTTTACATATTCTTTCATAATATAGTCCATACAGCTCGAAGCTATGCAATATTTAAGCTTAGAAAAGCTTGATGAAATAAGTACAAACTGTATCAATCAGACTATTATTTAAAAAGGTTCTGACATTAATTCTCTGCTAGATTGTTTCACTGAAACCATTCTTTGTTAAAGAAAAATGCCCCATATAAGGGATGAGAACAACAGTTTAAGTTACCACAGGATCCACTTAAACTGGTTAACAAATAAAAACACTTTATTACTTATTACTGTTATTAAATGGAGCACTACCACTGTCAAGTCATTTAAACAAGTAGATTTACTCTTCAGTTCTGACATATCACATCAGCGACAGTTGGTACCTCTTTACGAAATAAAAAATGTTTCCTGCAACTTTAGGTTTTACTTGTAAACAGTTAAAGCACACATTTTGTAAAGATGATTTAACCATTCCTGGTCACACAATGAGGAGTTTCTATTTCATCCACGGAGAAGCAAACACACATACTCCACACATACACATATGTGCGCACATACGCGCACACACTCACACACAGTCCCGCTCACCCACCAAAGGCCCGCGTGTCACTAAGCGCTAACTACAGCAGCACTTGTGTCTCGAGCAGTGCACGAGGTTGCAATAGGAATTATAAAACAAGAAAGATAAAACAACCAACTTCAGTTAAAAACCCCCAAAAGCTCAGGTTCTGAAATGCCTCTGAGACGCTTCACGCTCAGCCTGAAGGGTCAGTTCACTGGGCTCTCCAGGCGGCACACCCCACCTTCGATTGCCACAGACTGTCCTGCCACTGCACCAGGAGGAAGTCTTGAAATGTGAGTCTGCAGAGAGAGAGACAGGAGAGCATCAGAGGGGTCAGTGGTGTCCCTTGCCACACCCCCACCCGTGTCCAAAAAAGGTGGAGGAAACACCAGAGCATTAGGCCTTCACTTTGCTTCTGAGCATCCACAGACTGTACCACTGGTAAACTTTAGTTACTGAAAGATCGTTTGTTCAAATCGCTCAGGAAATATTTACTGAGCATCTGCTACATGCCAAGCACAGCACTAGCAACTTGAGATACAGAGGTGACCAAGTTAGCCAAGACCCCTGACCGCACAGAATGTATAGTTTAATTATATTCACAAGAGTAGCAGTTTTAATGCCAGCTCTATTGAGTATAGTCATTATGTGAAAACTAGTAATTTGTATATGTTTTGTCTTCCAAACAGAGTAACTAAGGACACTTAATTCATGTTTATATCCCAAATTTATTCCTTAAAGAATTTCAGTAGCTTACAAAAACTCAGATAATTCAATAGCCTAAAGTAGGAGAGGAAATGAGAAGAAAAATAAGAGCTTACAAAATAAGGTAAAGACCGAAGTGGGGCCAACAAAGAAATCTAAGCTGAGGAGTTTGGTACCCGTGCCAGAGGCAAGCCTGCTGCCCTGTCTCTGTTTCCTAGCAGCAGAGATCAGGTAGGTGGTTCATGTAGCATAAAGATCACAGCAAACCCATTGCTTGGATGAGAACAATTGTTCCTGGCACTGAGACCAAGAAGCCATTTCTCCTATAGTTTTTGTAAAGAGGGCACTGTGTTTAGTGACTGACTGAAGACATCAGCTATACAACAGGGAGTTTTGTAGGGCTGAGTGTTACAACATCACTCAGAGGAGGCTGGGGCTGGAGGCTCTGGTAGAAAACAGTAAGCACTTCACTCTGTTTCATGAGGGATCAGGATGAGGTCAGCCAAGAATTCGTCTTTTTGGTGATCTGGCTTAATCCAAGGATAGATAAATGTCTGGAATTTCTAAGAAGAAAGAGGGGCTGCATAAACTTCAGGCAATCCTCTCTACTTGTTCTCTAAACGAGCTTTTCCTAAGTACTGAAACATGGTGAGTCTCATCAGAAGACAAGAAACCTTGGTCTGAAAAAGTGTGAGCCAAGATGTGTTTGAAGCTACCTGTGGAGATCTCAATGGGGCATCAAATCATATAAACAGTGGGAGCCGTTTAAGAAAATGTTTTATATGAGCTTATCTCCAGAGTTCTTTTTGAAAAAAGTGAGCTTAGGCCGGGCGTGGTGGCTCACGTCCGTAATCCCAGCACTTTGGGAGGCCGAGGCGGGCAGATCACGAGGTCAGGAGATCGAGACCATCCTGGCTAACATGGTGAAACCCCGACTCTACTAAAAATACAAAAAAATTAGCCAGGCGTGGTGGCAGGCGCCTGTAGTCCCAGCTACTTGGGAGGCTGAGGCAGGAGAATGGCGTGAACCTGGGAGGTGGAGCTTGAAGTGAGCCGAGATCACGCCACTGCACTCGAGCCTGGGCGACAGAGCGAGACTCCGTCTCAAAAAAAAAAAAAAGAAAGAAAGAAGTGAGCTTAAATTTCTCTTTAGCCTAAAAACAGACTCCTTTCTACAACAAACTTGGATGTCAGCATAAAAAATGCAATAAACTGTTTTACATTGAGCAAGTGTCTAAGGACTGTGTAGACTCTAGAGTATCCTACAAGCAGAAGAACTTAACAAGGTACCTTTACAATATTTAAATAGCAATGCATTTTTATTGGAATTTGGAACTAATGGGAAATAACACGTTAAAATGATACATGAAAAAGCAGCAGACATCCATTTTGGGTCATCTCCCTCCACTCCTTGCTACATGCCCTGCTCATACATCTCTCTGTGATACCATGTCTCTGGCTTTTTCTCAAGGGAAGCCTTGACCAGGCACCCAACTCAACTTAGAAGCTCTTCTTTTAGCTCCTATAGCACCCATATGAGCATTTCTCATCCAGTCTTGGTTTTGAGTCTTTAGGTTTCTGTAATTGAAAGTCGGTTTTGGGCAGAAGCTTTGTTACATACATCTCAGTTTCCCTGTACCTGACCATGTGTTTCACACAGAAGCATACTACTCCGGAAATGCTGAGTGGGTAAATGACTGAAATAGACCATTCTAGGGCTATGTTTATGTAAACATGCAGAATCTTAAGGCATCCTGCTCCTGCCATTCAAGAGACAGCCGCATCTTCTCATGCAGTGCTAGCCACATCCCTGGTGAAGGTGAAGGCCAAAGTAAAAAGATTTGGCAGTATCGGGCGCTGGTCACCAGGGCTGCTTTTAACTCTGGTAAAGTAGATGTTCTCACCATCAATGACCCCTCCCTTGACCTCAACTACATAGTCTACATGTTCCCGTATGATTCCACCCATGGCAAATCCCATGGCACCATCAAGGCTGAGAATGGGAAGCTTGTCATCAATGGAAATCCCATCAGCATCTTTCAGGAGTGAGATCCCACCAAAATCAAATGGGGCCATGCTGGTGCTGAGTACATTATGGAGCCCACCAGTATCTTCACGACCATGGAGAAGGCTGGAGCTCACTTGCAGCAGGGAGCCAAAAGGGTCATCATCTCTGCTCCCTCTGCTGAGGCCCCCATGTTTATATAGGCATGAACCATGAGAAGTATGACAACAGCCTCAAGATCGTCAGCAATGCCTCCTGTACCACCAACTGCTTAGCACCCCTGGCCAAAGCCATCTATGACAACTTTGGTATCATGGAAGGATTCATGACCACAGTCCACGCTATCACTGACACCCAGAAGACTGTGGATGGCCCCTCCGGGAAACTGTGGCATGAGGGCTGTGTGGCTCTCCAGAACACCATCCCTGCATCTACTGGCACTGCCAAGGCTGTGGGCAAGGTCATCCCTGAGCTGAACAGGAAGCTCACTGGCATGGCCTTCCATGTCCCCATCGCCAATGTGTCAGTTATGGACCTGACCTACTGTCTGGAGAAACCTGCCAAATATGATATCAAGAAGGTGGTGAAGCAGGTGTCAGAGGGCCCTCTCAAGGGCATCCTGGACTACACTGAGCACCACATTGTCTCCTCCAACTTTAACAGTGACACCCACTCTTCCATCTTCCATGCTGGGGCTGGCAATGCCTTCAACAACCACCTTGTCAAGCTCATTTCCTGGTGTGACAACGAATTTGGCTACAGCAATATGGTGGTGGACCTCATGGCCCACATGGCCTCCAAGGAATAAGACCCCTGGACCACCAGCCCCAGCGACAGCATGAAAGGAAGAGAGAGGCCCTCAGCTGCTGGGAGTCCCTGCCCACACTCAGTCCCCTACCACACTGAGAATCTCCCCTCCTCACAATGTCCATGCAGACACCCTGAAGAGGGAGGGGCCTAGGGAGCCCCACCCTGTTGTATACCATGAATAAAGTCCCCTGCACTCAGCCAAAAAAAAAAAAAAGGGGCGGGGGGGCGGGAAGAATTTTAAGTGTTTTAACTGATATGACCAATCTGTTTGGCTGAAAAGTCAATCACACTAGTTTGCCATAGTAAAGATTAATCTTAGATTTTTTTGGACGGGCGTGGTGGCTCACGCCTGTAATCCTAGCACTTTGGGAGGCTGAGGCAGGCAGATCCCCTGAGGTCAGGAGTTCGAGACCAGCCTGGCCAATAGGGCGAAACCCCACCTCTACTAAAAATACAAAAAAAATTAGCTGGGTGTGGTGGCGCATGCCTGTAATCCCAGCTACTCCGGAGGCTGAGGCAGGAGAATCGCTTGAACCCAGGAGGCAGAGGTTGCAGTGAGCCAACCTCTCACTGCACTCCACTGCACTCCAGTGCAGTGAGCCAACCTCGTGCCACTGCACACAGCACTCCCTCTCAAAAAAAAAAAAAAAAAAAAAAAGGCCGGGTGCGGTAGCTCATGCCCGTAATCCCAGCATTTTGGGAGGCCAAGGCAGGCGGATCACGAGGTCAGGAGTTTGAGACCATCCTGGCTAACACGGTGAAACCCCGTCTCTACTAAAAATACAAAAATAATTAGCCGGACGTGGTGGCAGGCACCTGTAGTCCCAGCTACTCGGGAGGCTGAGGCTGGAGAATGGTGTGAACCCCGGAGGCGGAGCTTGCAGTAAGCCAAGATCGCACCACTGCATTCCAGCCTGGGCGACAGAGCGAGACTCCATCTCAAAAAAAAAAAAAAAATTTTTCTTTTTTTTTTTTTTTTAAAGTATAGACTAACTAAAATTTTCCACCTTCCAGGTGATGGCACTGTTAGAATAGAGATGGAGCTTTAGATTCTCAGATGCAAACAGTTCCACACCAATGGGATCCACTGACCGTGTAGTTATAATTTGCCGCTTTCTTGCTAATTCCCTGAGAAGCACAGACAGATTCTTGAGGTTAACACCCCTTGAAAACTATCAACTTATAAATTAAACTGACTGTTCAAAGCCAATATTAGGGCTATATCTTTTTATAAAACCAAATACAATGGATTAACAAATTTAGCTCGAAGATTTTAAAATAAGAAAATTAAGAGAAAAGTAATATAGAAAGTATATAATTGCCTGATAACCTAATCACAATCTAAGTAGTAGCTAAAATTTCCTATCATTCATACTCAATGTTAAGATCTTCCAAGACCACCTTAGAAACTGCTCTTGTATGGTTTCTAGGAAAACCGCACACGACTTAATTTTAAAAGTCCTCTTCCAGAGAGAGATCATTGGAGGCATGAGCAACTTAAACAGCAGTCAAATGGGGGCCCTTGAGTCTTGTCCATTTGTTGTATAGTGCTGCATTAATAACATTCTGACAAATCCAGCACAAGGAGGAACATGAAAAACACTAGGGTAAAGTTGTTTGCATGGGCATTTTCCTTCCTGGAAAGCAGGACTCTAGCCTCCTGAGACAAGTGTGTTCAGCTCAATTTTATGTTACCATGTGCTTTTGAAGAAACAGATATCTGTTTCCACCACTTTCCCTTCTCCTGTTAATTCTTACCTACTTTTCAAATTGCTGAGTCATAGAAAACATCTAATTTTTCATGCACTAACAATGTCACATGAACTTTAATATAATCTGGAATACTGTGTATAGTTTATAGAATAAAAATTCATTTAACAAGTTAAGCTTCTCTTCTGTATTTATCACTACTTGGGCAATGTAAATACGGTATATGGTACTGTGAGATTGTACTGTGAACTGGGTAGTACCTTACATCCTTACATTGTGAATTCTTGCCTGACATGATAATAGTCACCCTCAGCTTTTTCTTTTTTTTTTTTTTTTCTTTTTTCTTGAGACGAAGTCTCACTCTGTCGCCCAGGCTGGAGTGCAGTGGCGCGATCTCAGCTCACTGCAACCTCCACCCGCCAGGTTCAAGAGATTCTCCTGCCTCAGTCTCCTGGGTAGCTGGGACTATAGGCGCGTGCCACTACACCTGGCTAATTTTTTTTTTTTTTTAGTAGAGATGAGGTTTCACCATGTTAGCCAGGATGGTCTCGATCTCCTGACCTCATGATCCGCCTGCCTTGGCCTCCCAAAGTGCTGATTACAGGCATGAGCCACTGCGCCCGGCCGCCCTCAGCTTTCTTTTAGTGCCACAAACGTGATACACCTTAAATGACTAAGTCCAGAGAGAAAGGCAAGAGAAGGGGTGGGGAAGTGTGTCTGGTTGGTTTTTATTGCCTTGTTTCTATTGTGGGCTTTTACATTTTTTTCTCTCTTAATGAGTTGACTCAGGAGACACTGCCACCCACCCCTATCCTTTTCCCAGAAGTTCCCTACCCATCGCTTTTTAAGAGCTGTCTTTCAAAAAGACACAATTTGTGAATAAGTATATTCTAAGCATTCTTTGTGTGCAGCATTAAACCTTGGAATGTAGTTAACTGCTCTAAAAATAGAGTTTGGTCGTCAGACTTCATCCTGAAAGCAGATGTACTCAACTAGCTGACAGTTTCACATGAACCTTCTTAATATAGTCTAGAATAATGTGTATATTTTATAGAATAAAAATCCATTAACTATGGGTGAAAAGATCTGGGTGCCCACTTACTAAGCCTGTGTGATATTGGACAATGGAAAATGAAGACTGGGTTAGATGGTCTCTAGAGCATCCTTTCAGAGTTTGGACAATCTCTGACGCTGACTTCATTTAGCTTGTGTATACATTGTTAATGAATCAAAAAAAAGTATTTACTTCTATTTTCTCATTGTCTTAAATTAAAAGTATTAAATAGGCCAGAGCAATTTGAAGATACAACTCCCGAGTTCAGCCAACCAATCAGAAATATCAACAGAATGAGAAAGGAATGCCATATGTTATTTATCTTACTGTGTGTCGCTCATACCTCATTCTCCACGTTGAAAACAAGGATGCCAGATGAAACACAAAGATGACATTCGGGTAAATTTCATTGTTAGCACTGAAACAGGGATATATACAGGGCAAAAAGTTCTATTGTTCTCACATACAAATATCATGTCTAAGGAGCCGTAAAATAAGATTAAAATGCTGTCTGATGAGAACAGCATGTTCTTCCAGCCTACAGGCCACTTTGGTTCTTACTATCACCAGGCTCACTGACACCACACTTCAGTCAGAGGCAACATCAGACAAGAGTTCCCTCCTATTTTTAGGTTAAAAGCCCAGTGAAGATACTCACATAAACATGGCAAGCCCTACAGTACCTATTATTTCACCACTCACATGGAGAATTATCATGAATATTCCCTCTTGCCACAGGTGATAAAAGTGCTCCATTATTTAACAAATATTTATTCTGCAAGTTATTATGGGGGAACAGAAGAATGAAACACATGGATCTCGCTCTAAGTGCAATTATGTCTTTGCAGGACGCAGAAACTAGTTCTTTGTGAAATCTTAACAATAAGTCCCTATATTTGCATAATGCTTTAGTTTCCATAGCACTTTTGCATCAATGAGATCCCTCAAAATACCATGTCAGACAGAAAGATGTATACTATACCTATTTTTTTCAGATAAAAAAAAAAAACAAATGAGATAGAATGGTAATGTGGTTTGCTTATGGTCAGAGAGGAAGTGGAAAAATTGAGATGTGAATGAAAGCCTCTGAACTCCAAATTTAGGACTATCTTGACTCCCCCTGAAGACTTACCATGAAGGAGGATTCTAAATCTGGCTCTGTTAAGAGACATGCCTTTAACTGCAGGAGGCTTTAGACAAAGCAGGTTTTCAGGGTGAAACAGAGCTTGCTCAGGAAAGCTACTGGAACAAATCTTACCAACAAATTTCAAGATGATTCTGGGACTCAGAGAAATCGGTTTGAGCCTCAACTCTGCTGTTGATAGATTGGATAGTTTCTGGATCGGGAAATCACTGGCTTTCTGGGTTTCAATGTCTTTGTCGGTGAAAGTGAAAAACTTCAACTCAATTATATTCAGAGTTCTTTCTGATTTTGACATTCTATGGAGTTTTACTACTGAAGGTTTCCCTTCAGGTCTGTAAGGGGAGGCTCTGGGTCACCATTTCCTTGGTCAAGACAGCCCAAGGGAACTGTCTTTTCCTCTTCATAGGGAACCTGGCCTCAACATCCTGATGATTTGTACTAGGTGAAACCCAAAATGTCATTTATGGTCTTCTGGTTGGTAAGCTGCCAGATAACATGAATCTTACTATAGTTTGAAAAGAGCATCTTCTATTTGAAAAGAAATGAAAGGCTAACACTTAAACTATCATTAAGAATGAGGCTACTCTCCATTTGTGTAATGGACAATTTCCTGAGAATCTCAGTTAATCTGTCAGTGAGGAATTTTGGAGGGGAAAAATACAAACCACCAACAACTGATTTGAAGAAAGTTCTCTTCGTCAAAATCTTGTGCTCCCTGACTTACTGATCCGACCTATGCCCCCAAAGAACTGTTAAGGCACGGAGACCCAGAAAGCAGCATTTCTCAAGCTGACTTCTGCTGGGTCCTGGGAGGTGCTCTCTCTTTAAAAAAAAAAAAAAGCGGGGCGCAGTGCGGGAGCATGGGCAAAAGCTGCAAATGTATTGCTCCACCTTGTTCTACCCTTCTTAGAGCCAGACAGGCACATGAGCACAGAAAGGTTCAGACATCCTGCCTTCAAAAGACCTGTGTGACTCTGTCAAAGTTAGTCCATCCCAAATGTCAAGGAATGCCTTCCTTTAATACTAGCTGTACCTGGAACTACTATAAATAATATGCTGAAACTTTCCTTTTATTTTACTCCAAAACGTAACCTCACTTTCCTTTGCTGATTCTTCCTCATCTCCCCAGCAACTAAATGTTGGAATGTCCAAAGACTCAACAGTTAGACCACTTTTCTTCCACTCATTTTAAAGAAAAATGTCTATGAAGTGTTTTGGATATAAAGTGAAGCATCTGGTTGCACTGGAAATTGAGGTAAGAATAATAACTCCATAGATCAACCTCCTCCTCCAGTCGCCACTCCATTTCTTTACTTCCATTTACAGCCAAGTTATTTGAAAGAGTTCTCTACACCTATTACCTCAAATTCTTTCCTTCCATTTTCTCTTTAAGCCCTCTATAATCAGCTTTTTGCTTTCACCTCTCCACCAAAACCCCTCTTTATCAAAATAAGAAATGACTTCCAATGCCAAATCCAATAGCCTGTCCTCAAATCTAATTTCACAAGGCCCAGCAGCAGCATCTGATAAAGTTGATCACCTGCTTCTCCTTGAAACACCCTTTTCCCTTGTTTTTTAGGACACCACTCTCACCTGGTTCTCCTCTGACCTCTATGATTATAACTTTTCAGTCTCCCTGGTTGCTTCCCCAACTTATAAGTACAAAATTTCCCCAGGAATCTTTTCTCCTGTCTGTGTTCACATCCTTGGTGATCTCATCCAAATGTTTTTTAAAAAAATGTTTATATGCTGAGATTCCCTAATATGTATCTCCATCTTAGTCCTTTCTCCTAAACTCCAGACACACATATCCAGCTACCTTTTGGGCCTCACCATTTGATGCCTAACAGGCATCTTGAAATTAACATGTCCAAAACTGAGTTTCTGCTACTTCCCCTCAAGTCTTTTCCCCCCACTTCACCTTCTTCCTCACCCTAGTAAATGGCAATTCTATTCTTCTGTTTAGGCCAAAATCTTAAGAGTCATCATTGCCTTTTCTATTTCCCTCATAATCTCTATCCAACCCAACAGCAAATCCCATTGGCTCTATCTTAAAATACACACAGAAGCCAACTACTTCTCACCACCTGTGTGGATAATGCTCTAGTCCAAGTCATTATTATCACTCACCTCTATGGCAACAACCTTCCACCCGGCCTCCCTTTCAGCAGCTGGAGTCACCTCTTAAGATGTAAGTCAGTTCATACCACTCCACTGCTCATTACTCCCCAGTGGCTCCCATTTCAGGGGAAAAGCCCAAATACTGACCATGGATAAAAAACTATGTAATCTATCTGGCCTTCCATTGCCTACTCTGACCCACTAAGACCGGCCTTCTCACTGTCCCTCCAACACACCAGGCACACTCCTACTTGAGAGTGTTTGCACCTGCTATTCCCTATGCCTGGAATGTTCTTGCCTTGCTCCCATAAATCCTCCAAGACTTTACTCGAATGACACCTTTGAAGTGAAACCTACCTAACACTGGAATCCCTGTACCTCCTAACCCCTTCCCTAGCTTCACATCTCTTTTTAGCACTTATCACAAACATAGTATAGGCCTTACTTATCTTGTTCGTTATTTCCCCCACCAGTATGTAAGTCCTCAAGTACAGGGATTCTTGTCTGCTTTGTTCACTATGATGTCCCCAGAAAAGTACCTCAATATAGAAGGCACTCAATGGTATTTAATAAATAATTCATTCAAAAAATGAGATACTGTGTTTTATCAAACTTTTACTCCTAAGTAAACTGAGGTTTCTTTAATAGCTGAAATCTCAAGCCAAGTAATAAGGCTTACTTCTTAGTCAGTCATTATTAGCTACTGTAATAACCCTAACTCTTAACTGTTCAAAATTTTACCATGATATTCACAAAAGCCATCAATGGAAGAAATCAAACAATTATTGGGGTTCTAATCTGTTTTAGGAAGCACATTTAAAATAACATTAATTTTCTATTTCAAATGAAGAAAGATCTATTTCCAAGTACTCTGAGCATCTCCTACTAGTGAATTGTTAATATAACCCTCATCCTAAATTAAGTTTCATTTTATCCCTTCAACACTGCAGCAGACAGTGCAATCCAAACATGTACAGTACAGTGATGACAGCTCAAGAGCATAAAAGCAAACTGTCAGTACCTACCACTTACTGCATCCAGAAGTATTTGAAAGAAATGTAAATAGAACAGCACAACCATAGCCAAATGTCTCAATTAGTGAATACTAAAATGTTAAGTTTTCACAAATTTTCAGTATTGCTTTTACTTACAGAACATAAAAGTCATACATTGTAACTATCACAAACAAATTCTAATCCTTAGGATTAAACAGAACAAGCACTCCAAGATGAAGACTTTTAAAAAAACATAAACTATATTATTTGAATGAATCATACTGGAATGAAAATGTATTCTAACAGATAGACTTGATTAGGGTTCAAAATCTACAGCACGGGTTAGTCTCAAATGCCTGTGAAGCAGGTCAGGTGTAGGACTGTGGAAGTGAAGCGCCCAGGCTTCACCAAACAGGGCGGCTACCACCTGGCTCTAACCAATCACTGCCACATAGGAAGTGGGTCCCAGTGTTGTCAAATCATCTGCTCTTATAGGAGAAAACAATCCAGAACTTAAAAATCATATTTTAACATAAAATTTTAAATGTTTAAATCTGTGTAAAATTTTTCCATATAATTTGTATTTTATATATATTTAATTTTTTTCAAAGCTGCTATGATGAATACAGCTTTTGATCTTAAATCTGGAGATTACTGGGAAGAAAGGACAGTGGGAACAAAATGTTGTATCTACGCACCATCCTAACTCAAAGTTCTACCCTAAAGCTCAACATGCAGTCACTCATTAAAGAGCTGTCCACCAAATGCCTACTATGTGTTGGGCCCTGTGTTGTCATTAGTACCTGCACATATAAGATATACCTAGTAGATTCCACATCTGTAACTCACCCATTTAATAAAATAATATAGTAAAAGTTGTTACAGCATAAAATCAATGGGGGATTCTCAATATTTATAATCATAGAAACCAATATCTTTTCTCAAGTTAGTAAGTTAACATGAAATAACAATGACATGACCAAGATTATAGTTTTTGTCTCGAGACTGAAAAAACAAGAGAAAATTCCTTTCATCATTTGGCTACTGCTTCCCAACCAAAAAACAAAAACACCATAGATAATCATTACTCATTTCCTGTTCATAATAAAGTCGATCATTTTTAAGTACATTTGTCTCATTTACATGTCATGGTTATACGTCCTGTGAGCAAACAGCAGGCATGAGTCTGGCTGGGAAGATACATATTTATCTAAAATGTTGGGTACTAGAAGGTAACAAGGTGATATTCTAAGTTAGGTTCACATCTGTGACTGATAACTACATACGTATGTGGAGATAGAGAAATTAATGTTTTCACTACTTTTCATGTTGCTAAAATAAAGAATTTCATCCACTTCATTTCTACTAATATGGAGGGTCTACAAGTCAAGTAATAGATTAAAATAGACATTTATCTTTGCAAAGATCTTACCCTACACCATGATTAAAATGAGAATAATTTGAATACATATTATTCGCACCTCTGGGAAGACTTATACTCTTAACAACACAGTAAATTCCCTCTTTGTTTTTCTATTTATTGCTTTGGAGCAATGTTGAATGAATCATTTGGAAGAAATTAATGATGTAAGACTAATTAGGCAAAAATAAAATTACCAACGACTCTTAGAAATTAACTTGAGGCTGAGGAAACTGTTTTTCATACATTCAGTCTTCTGCAGTCTTTTCCTGTTTGTGTAAATGACTTTCTAAATAGACCCAATGGGATCATCCTGGCAGCCCTAAGAGCATGAAAAAGAAACACAAGTTTCTACATTTCAAATTCTGGGCAAACTTAAAAGGTACAAGTAAAATCAGTGATTAGCCACTTTTCCTGTGGTTTATAAGTGCACTTGCCAAACTTGGCTGTCTCGGATGTTTTCTTAGTATACAGGTTTATTGGTGGCGCCTTAACTACCATCCCGAGGCAGTTGGCTTCCCGCCAGGGATCAGATGCCTTTAGTTGTTGGATAATATAAGAACTAGATTATCAAAAGCAGTTAAAATTTGGTTAAGACTAAGGCCAATTTGTATCTAGGTGTTTCCTGTCAAATCTAAAATATGGTCCAATAAATCTATTTAGCTGGATACATCCATTCAATGACTAAATGCCATTGGCCACTATTGTGAAATGGAAGTCTCTTTTAAGGGATTCATGGTCAATACATCCTGTAGGTGTTCCACTGCCCAGTGCTCAGTGGAATACAAGAAGATTGCCTGTAATCAAGGTTCACACAAGAGAAATTTAACACAGCTAGTAAGCAATATTCTCCCTTCTTCTTTCAAAAGGAAAATTACCTGGATGGGTGAGCTTAAAAGAAATGCTGAAGGCACACCTTAGATTTGATTTAAAAACCTAAGTTGTGGCGCTGTCAAAGTGGTAGACCTCTATCAGATAGTTTTTAGAAAGAGCTCCTTTGCCACCATTTTGGCTTGAATTGCAGGGTTCAGGGAGGAGTGTCTTTTCTTGTAGCTTCCAACAATTTTTTTTTCCTGTTCTGGGAACTCTGAATTCACTTACCAGCTGGCTTATTAACTTATTAACTTATTAACATTAACTTGCAAGTTAGAGTTGCATTTTGTCAAAATGTAATAACCATTACCAGTTCCACCAAAGGAGCACGGTGAAAATTCAGGTGGCATCACTCTTGTCATAGTCAATATAAATGCCACCTTTGGGCGCATAACTGCAGTGTAAATGGGGCCTGTGGAGCTGTGGTGTGATGGTCCTGAGAAATTCCCTGCAACTTCCACCATCACCTCTTCCTCCACCACTACTGCTGCCACCACCACCCATCATAACAAATGCAGCATCCATTACATGCACTTCATTTTTATTATTCAACTAATTTTCAGAATTCTATCAAAGCATCAGTAGATGAGGAAACTAAGGATCAAAGTTGTAACTTGCCCTGGGTTATAAAGCAGGGACTCCAGGATTGAAATCCAAGTCTGACTAATTCTAAAGCCCATGCTGTCAATCATGACATGCCTCTTTAAAGACAATCTTACCTGGGGAACATAGCAAGACCCTGTCTTGACAAGAAATAAAATAAAAATTAGCCAGGTGAGGTGTGCCCCTGTAGTCCTAGTTACTAGGGAGGCTGAGGCTGGAGGATCTCTTGAACCCAGGAATTTGAGGTTACAGTGAGCCATAATCGGGTCACTGCACTCCAGCCTGGATGACAGAGCAAGATCCTATCTCGTAAAAAACAAAAACAAGCCCAGATAGTCTAGCTAATATCATTTTTAAGACTTTCAAAAAACAGAGGTATGATTTTACATACAATAAAGTGCATAGATGTTCAGTAAAGGGTTTGATGATTTTTAATGATTTGTATCTCCATGAAACCAAATCCTAAGGAGAACATTTTCCACACAGGACATTTCTATTACTGCCCCCAAATTCCCTCATGCCCTTTTCCTGAAGCAATCACTTTCTGATTTCTATCACCATAGCTTAGTTGGGCCAGTTATTAAACTTCATATAAATAGAATAATTCACTTAGTACTCTTTCATGTCTGGCTTTGTTCACTCAACATAACTTTGTGAACAAAGTTAAAGTTATGTAGGAAAATTATTTAGCTTTGTGAGGGTTTACCCTTGGCCCAAGAAGATCTTATTAAAGTTTTATAAACAGGCCAGGTGTGCAGTGGCTCACACTTGTAATCTCAGTGCTTTGGAAGGCCGAGGTGGGAGTATTGCTTGAGGCCAACAGTTTGAGATTACGCCAGCCTGGGCAACATAGCAAGATCTCATCTCTACAAAACATTTAAAAATTAGCCAGGCCTGGCGGTGTACCTATAGTCTTAGCTACTTGGGGAGCTGAGGCAAGAGGATCGTTTGAGCCCAGGAGTTTGAGGTTACAGTGAGCTATGATTGTGCCACTGAACTCCAAGTGGGTGATACAGTGAGATCCTGTCTCTAAAGTAAGTAAGTAAATAAATAAATAAATAAATAAATTGCATTATTTAGGTAAATAGGATGATTTTATGAGGTTTTCAGACATTAAAGCTGACAAAAGTTAATAGTCATCACAAGATTTACATACATAATCACATTCAAAATGATAAAATAAAGAATAAAAGAAAAAATATCTCAAATAAATTGCAATTTCTAGTCAAACACCTATTTCTATATCAATTTTGATTTCTTAATTTATCTTTCATTTACATTTTTTTTCCTGAATCTCTGTTCAGAAATAATCCTTTGTTACACATAAAAAATATTTTTTAGCACAAATAATCCTTTGTGTTATTGCCCTAGTCTTAATACCACAAAGTCACCTGTTTTACTTTGGTTATATTTTTATCTTTAAGAGCCAGATACACTTATTTAGTCAGTTATACCCCAATAACCTTGTGAATAAAAAATTTGAGAATTAAAAACAAATAAGGGTGTTATTATTTCACTAATCCTCACCTAATTTTAGAAAAATCACTTCCCTAAAGCAGCAACTTCGCCTGAAAAATTCTTTATATCCCTAAACAGACTGAAAGAAAAGTGAGATTATGAGAAACCTATGACAGTTTACTAGATATTGTGTGCTTTTAGTAGTTTAACACTGGTAATACTTGAAGGCCAAGAGTAAATTAATAGGATAACATTTTTAAATGTATACTTAATTAAAGTTTAAAGTACGTAAGCACTTAGGTAAGCTTGTGAAGAAGCTGACCAAAATACATACATCAGGAGATACAAGTGTCCATTTAAATTTCCTCTTTCATTTTTTTAAAAGAATATTTTATTAAGGTTGTTGAATGTATAATTTCTCATTTTGGAAATCTTTCTTGTAAAGACAATTCTTTCATCCGACGACAAACAGCATCCACACTGCTGGTGATTATTCTGGCCCTCCACATTGAATAAAATTTGGTTTATTTAATTTAATTAATTTATTTATTTTTGAGATGGAGTCTCCCTCTGTTGCCCAGGCTGGGGTGCAGTGGCGTGATCTCAGCTCACTGCAACCTCCGCCTCCTGGGTTCAAGCGATTCTCCTGCCTCAGCCTCCCGAGCAGCTGGGACTACAGGTGTGTGCCACCATGCCCAGCTAATTTTTTTTTTTTTTTTTTTGTATTTTTAGTAGAGACGGGATGCCACCATGTTAGCCAGGATAGTCTCGATCTCCTGACCTTGTGATCTGCCCGCCTCAGCCTCCCAAAGTGCTGAGATTACAGGCATGAGCCACCATGCCCAGCCAGTTTCCTCCTGAGACACAAATTTCCGTCTATAATTCTGAGACAATATTTAATAATTTCTGCAGTATCTGGTGGACCCTGCTGCATCAACCAATCTGGCAATTCCCTTCCCTCAGAATGCTGTGAAACTGTAGAGTTGGACGGTATTCCTGCTGATTCCAAAGCTGATACACTGATTTTTAGGGTTGCCTCTTCTGTGGAGGAACACTGCCTTGATTACAGTAGCTTAACAGTAGGTCTTAAAGTCTGGTACTGTAAGTCCTCTAACTCTGATCTTTTTTAAAGTTGATTTTTGCAGTTCTAGGTCCTTTAAATTCCCACACAAATTATAAAACCAACTTGTCAATTTCTTATTTTAAAATGTCTGCTGGAATTTTTATTGAGATTGCTTTGAATCTATAGCTGAATGTGGAAAGAATGGCTATCTTACTGTGTTTTCCAATCCATGAATATGGCATGTTTCTCTATTTAGATTGTCTTTTATTTCTCTCAGCAAGGTTTTATAGTTTTCAGGGAACAGGTCTTGCACATCATTCGTTAGATTCATTTCATGTCCTCTGAGAATAACTATGGCTTTTACTATTTCTTTTCCAAGTTTTATCTTTTATTTGCTTTATTGTACTAGTGGAGCATCCAATAAAATACTGAATAGAAGTGATGAGTGGATGGCCTCTTTGTCTGTTGTCAGTGTTAGAAAGAAAGTGTTCAGTGTTTCACCAATTAGTATGATTTTAGCTGTAGGTTTTTGATAGATGATGCCCTTAATCACATTGAGGAATTTTCCTTGGATATCTCATATTTTGAGGGTTGTTTTTTTTTTTTTTTTTTGAGACAGTCTCACTCTGTCACCCAGGCTGGAGTGCAGTGGTGTGATCTCTGCTCACTACAAGCTCCGCCTCCCAGGTTCACGCCATTCTCCTGCCTCAGCCTCCCGAGCAGCTGGGACTACAGGAGCCCGCCAGCACGCCTGGCTAATTTTTTGTATTTTTAGTAGAGACGGGGTTTCACTATGTTAGCCAGGATGGTCTCGATCTCCTGACCTGGTGATCTGCCCGCCTTGGCCTCCCAAAGTGCTGGGATTACAGGCATCAGCCACCGTGCCCGGCTATTTTGAGGTTTTTATCATTCATGCAAGTTGAGATGATCATATGGAATCAAGAGGAACATATGGGTTTTCTCCTTTATTTTGGTAACAGAGTAAATTATATCAATTAACATTTTTAACAGCTTTACTGAGATATAATTCATATATCAGAAAATTCATCCACTTAAATAACTTTTCAATTCAGTAGTTTTTAATATATTTGCAAAATGTGCAATATTCTAATTCCAGAAAATTTTTGTCACCACTAAAAGAAACCCTGTGCCCATTAGCACTCACTCCCCATTCCCTTACCTCTACCACTAATCTACCTTATCTCTATGGATTTTCCTATTCTGGACATTTCATATAAACAAAATCATACACTATGTGGCCATTAGTGTCTGGCTTCTTTTACCTAGAATAATGTTTTCAAGGTTCATCCAAGCTGCAGTATATATCTGCACTTCATTCCTTTTTACAGCTGAAAATATTCCACTGTATGAATATTTCACATTTTGCTGATCCATTCATCAGTTGATGGGCATTTGGATTGTTTCTTCTTTTTTTGCTGTTATGAATAATGCTGCTATAAGTATCTATGCACAAGTTTTCATGTGGACCTATCTTTTCATTTTCTTGGGTATATACCTAGAAATGGGATTGCTGGGTCACATGGTAACTCTATGTTTAACTTTTTGAGGAACTGCCAAACTGCTGTCCAAAGTAGCAGCACCATTTTTACATTCCTATCAGTGATATATGAGGGTTCCAATTTCTCCACATCCTCACCAAGACTTGTTAATATTCACAATTTTTATCATAGCCATCTTGTTGGATGTGAAGTGGTATCTACTTGTGGTTGTCATCTGCATTTCACTAATGACTACTGATGTTGAGCATCTTTTCCTGTACTTACTGGCTATTTGTATATCTTCTTTAGAAAAATGTCTACTCAGATCTTATGCCCATTTTATGCCTTCTTATTGTTCAGTTGTAAGAGTTCTGTATATGTTCTGGTACAAGCTCCTCACCAATTACATGATTTGCAAATATTTTTTCCTATTTTGTGGGCTTTTTTTACTTTCTTGATGTTATCCTTTGAAGCATAAAAGTTTTAAATTTTTATGATGACCTATTTATTTTTTCTTTTGTTGCCTGTGCTTTTGGAGTTATATCTAAGAAATAATTGCATAATCCAAGGACAGAAAGATTTACTCCTAAGTCCTCCTAAGAAATTTATAGTTTTAGCTCTTAATATTTTGGTTCCTGATATATTTTGAGTTAGTTTTTATATATGGGATAAAGGGTCCAACTTCATTATTTTACATGTGGATATCCTTATGTTCCAGGATCATTTGTTGGCAATGACTGACTTTTGAAATGTTAAGTCAACTGTGCATTCCTTGGAAAAACCTTATTTGGTGTCCACGGGCAATAATACTGCTGGATCTTTCATGCCAAAGTAATAACTTATTAAGCATCTCTGCATATATATTCATGACAACTATTGGTCTGTAGTTTTCCTTCCTTGTAACATCTTTGTCAAATACTGAGGTTACCCTTGTCTCATAAAATGGGTTGGAAAACAATCCCTCTGCTTTGTTTTTCTGAAAGAAATGGCATAAGATTAATGTTATTTCTTCCTGAAATGTCTGATATAAGATTCCAGTGATGCCATCTGGGCATAAAGTTTACTTTATGAGAATGTTTTGCTTATAGAAATTCAATTTCTTAAATATGTAAATGGTTATTTAAATTTTTTTGTGTTTAGTTAAGTTGGTTTTCGTCAACAAATTAATAAATTTCATCCAGTTGCTGCCTCTGTTGAAATAAAGTTAGCCACTTAATGCCTACAGAATCGGTGATCCTGCATTACTATTTCCTTTTCATTCTTGCTATTGGTAATTTGTGGGTTTCTTTCTTTCTTTCCTAATCATTCTTTCTAAAGTTTTATCAATTTCACTAATTTTTTTTCAAAGAACCGTCTAGCTTTGTTTCTCTCCATTTTAAAATTTCTTTTCTATGTTATTGCTTGCATTCTTATTTTGATTATTTTCTATCTATTCTTCTTAAAGCTTCTTAAGATGATAGCTTAACTCGTTTATTTTAAACTTTCTTTTCTACCATAAGTATTTAAGGATATACTTTTCCTTTTAATGTTTTAATTGCATCCTATAAATTCTGATATATTGTTTTAATTATCATTCAGTTGAAAATAACTGTCAGTTTCTCTTGGTAAATATTCCTTATGAACTTGAAAATAATAACTTGTTGAATGTAATGTTCTATAAATACCACTTTGGTCAAGTTGGGTCTATTATTCATATCCTTACCAATTTTTATTCAAGTCATTTACTATTGTATGTCTTATTTCATACTGAGAGAAAGAAGGATGTTAAAGTTTCCAACTATGACTACAGATTTGTCTATTACTCCTTTTATTACTGTCAATTTTTGTTTCTTTTACTAGGCACATATACATTTAGAAGTTTTATACCTTTTTAATTGAATGGACCACATTTTCAATATGAAATGTCCTGTTTTATCTCATATCTCCTATGTCTGACACTAATATAGCCATACCAGCTTTCATTTTTGAAAATTATTTTATTTCTAATTTTTATCTCATTTAACTTTTTCTATTATTTTTCATCCTTCCTGGGTTTGAAATTATCTTTTAAATGATGTGAATATACTCAATATCAGTTATTTTATGTTTTTATTTTTTCAACTGACATACTAATCATTTTATTGACACATAATATTTTACATATGTATGGGATACATGTGATACTTTGTTTCATGCACAGAATGTGTTATGATCAAGTCAGGGTATTTGGGGTATCCATCACCTTGAGTATTTATCATTTCTATACATATTGGGAAAATTTCAAGTTCTATCTTCTAGCTACTGGAAATATATAATACATTGTGGTTAACTATAGTCAACTTACTCTATCAAAAATTAGAACTCATACTTTCTATGTAACTGTACCCATTGACCGACCTCTCTTCATTCCCTCCTCCCACTCACACACCTTTCCAAGTCTCTGGTATTTATCATTGTACTCTCTATCTCCATGAGATCAGCATGTTTGAGCTCTCACATGTAAGTGAGAACATGCTAAATTTGTCTTTCTGTGCCTGCCTTACTTCACTTAACATAATGACCTCCACTTCAATCCATGCTGTTGCAAATGACATGATTTCATTCTTTAATATGCCCAATAGTATTCCATTGTGTATATAGACTATATTTTCTTGATCCATTCATCTGTTCATATATTTTTAGGTTGATTCTATATACTTGCTATTGTGAGTAGTGCTTCAATGAACATGCAAGTACAGCACAGGTATCCCTTTGATGTACTGACGTCCTTTTCTTTGGATAAATACCCAGTAGTAGAAAGGTTGGATTGCATGTTAGTCCTATTTTCAGTTTTTTGAGAAATCTCCATATTGTTTCCCATAGTGTCTGTATGAATTTACATTTCTACCAACAGTGTATGAGTTTCGTTTTTTCTGCATCCTCACCAGGACCTGTTATATTTTGTCTGTTTAATAACTGCTATTCCAAGTGGGGTAAGATAATATCTCACTGTGTTTATGATTTGCATTTCCCTGATGATTAGTGACGTTAAGCATTTTGTCACATGTCTGTTGGCCATTTGTATGTCTTCTTTTGAGAGATATCTACTCATGTCTTTTGGCTACTTTTTAATGGGATCTTTTTTTTTAAACATTGAGTTGTTTGAGTTCTTGTATATTCTGATTATTAGTCCTCTGTCAGAAGAAAAGTTTGCAAATATTTTCTCCCATTCAACTGGTTGTCTGCTCATTCTGTCAATTGTTTCCATTCCTGTGAAGCAGCTTTTTAGTTTAATAAGAGTCCTATTTGTCTCTTTTGGGATTTTTTGTCTGTGCTTTTGAGGTCCTGGCCACAAAAATCTTTGCCTAAACCAGTGTCCTGAAGGATTTTCCCTATGTTTTCTTCTAGTAGTTTTATAGTTTGGGGCCTTACATTTAAGATTTTAATCAATCTTGAATGGATTTTTATATATCAAGAGAGTCAGGCATCCAGTTTCATTCTTCTGCATATGAATATCTAATTTTCCCAGCAGCATTTATCGAAGAGGGCGTCCCTTCCCCAATGTACGTTCTTAGAGCCTTTGTGAAAAATCAGTTGGCTATAAAGGTATGGATTTCTGGATTCTCTACTCTGTTCTACTGGTCTATATGCCTGTTTTTATCATAATGTTTTGGTTACTATAGGTTTGCAAAGTATTCTGAAGTCAAGTAGTGTGAAGTATTCAGCTTTGTTCTTTTTGCCAAGGATTGCGTTGGCTATTTGGGCTCTTTTGGGGTTCCATATAAATGTTAGGATTGTCTTTTCTATTACTGTGGAAAATATCATTGGTATTTGGTCAATAGGGTTGTTTTAAAGATATTAATTCTTCTGATCCATGAGCATGGGATGTCTTTCCATTTGTCTGTGTCCTCTTCAATTACTTTCATCAGTGTTTTGTAGCCTTCCTAGTACAGGTCTTTCATCTCCTTGGTTAAATTTATTACTAGGTATTTCTTTTTAGCTGTTGTAAATGGTGTTGCCTTCTTGATTTCTTTCTCCAGGCAGTTCATCATTGGTGTATAAAAATGCTACTAATTTTTACGTGTTGATTTTGTATCCTGGATCAGGAATTTCCCTTAAGCAAGGTTTGGGATCTGAGCCCAGGTGAGACTCTAGAGAATTCTCCATTCTTATAGTCCAGGCACCAGCATTCTAACCACGGGAGACTTCTCTTTGTTTATAGGCAAGCCGTCAGCTTTCCATGTTGCTAAGGTGTTCGTTTTGCTCTTTGTAACCTCCTCCAGATTTCTGTGTCATGGAATATTTCTTCACTCTCTTACACTGGCACTAGGCTTCTGTACAACACTGCCTGGCCCTTGATGAAGGCCCTGTACATGTTGGGAGCAGGACAGGTTTTTTAAAATCTCTTTTGCTTTAATCCAGCCTTCTGTTGCAACTGTGTTGCACTTGATAAAGGACCACTATGCTTCCAAGTTGTCTTGCAGCTCTCTTGCTATGCCTCTAATCTTTCTTTGGCCACTGCCATGTATTTGGTGAAAATCTTATGCACCTTAATGAATCACTCACAATTCTTTGCTCTGCTCCAAGCTTTGGTGTGTTGCCACTTGATGAAGGCCTCACAGAGAAAAACTGGTGGTGGGTATAAGCTCTCTGTGAATGGAGTGTCTCAGGATTTTAATCTGTCACACCAGCTCACACACGGCCACAAAGATTTCATTAAAAATTTGGCTGACTTATCTTTATATACCTCTATGTTGAGTTTGACTCCTCCTCCTGCTGCTCTGCCAGGGAATAAAGCAATCAGAGGTTTTTGTCTCCTAGGAAGGGCTTGTCTCTTTCTGGAATTTAGTTTACTTAGGTTTTTCTCTACCTAATAACTTCTCTCGATACTTTTTAAAAATTTATGATTCTATAGATTATGCAGCTCATTCACACAATTGGGAGTAGAAGCAACAGTCCCTTGTAACTTTCTTCATTCTAATTAGAAGTGGAGTTTCTTTACACTTCTTTTGATAACCCCCTCTTGTGTACATCATGTTTTATACTTAAGTCTCCCTCCTATGGCTTTATGTGAGAGGTAAGTTTTAAGCCTAGCAAAAAGCACTCAGAAATCTCATCTCTGCTATCCTTTGTAAATAAACATTCACCAAGTTTTTTTTAAAGACCTGGAAACCATCTTCATGAAGATAAAACATGTTAGAACATAGTAGGTACTATATTGGTATTACAAAAATCCTACTGAAAATTAAGTGGCAACATATTTGTTTATGTAATCTGGAATGTTGAATTTGGAATTCTGCAGATTGGAAGCAACAACAAGGACTTAATGGGGTCTAGTCATCTGTATTGAGACAGATAAGGTTTTGCTTCCTCGTTCTTATCATATCGTATCACAGGAAAGGCTTAAGGCGAGGTAAGGATTTCTTATTCTCATATTACAGATGAGGCCTCTGGGATCCAGAGGCAGAGTGATCAAACCACAGCTCACAGTGTGCATGGAGTGGGAGGGCAACCCAGGCTCCAACTTCCTGGCACTGCACCCATCCCAATACTTATTTATTTTAACTGCATGGCCCAAAGAACTAGTCAGATGTGCCAAGAATAGAAATCCTGGCACGACCTCATGAGGTTTCGAAGACTTCATGGCATTAAAATAGAAAATGTTAAAAACAAAATGTAAATATCATTGAGTTACCACTCAGTGCCCTGTGCTTTCCCTAGGTGAGGGAAATATGGTATGGGCAACATCTGTCCTGTTTCATTACCATGTGTCAGAGTATGACACAGGGTTTGTCACACAAGGCAGAGAAGCATCACAAATAAATATTTGTTGAGTAAATTTTTTTTTTTAAGAAAAGCTGAGTAATATAACAAAAAACATCCTAAGAGGACAGCACCTTGATTATGAAAAAGCTTAGTCTCTCTTAGATCCCACTGGAAAACAAGGAACTATTATAGAAATATTTGGCAAAATATTTGTAATGGGATGTGTTATCCGAATTTTGGTCATTCTAGTCAGGAATTCAAAATGAGAAAAAGGCAATAGTTTGAGGGAATGTAATCATTCATCCAATGCAGACTTGGTTATAAACCAAGGGTGATATTTTTTGAACTGCATCATTTCAAGTACAAGACCCAAAGAACTAATCAAATGTGCCACAAGACCCAAGAGTGACATTTAAAAAATTTTTAATTTGAAAATAATTTAAGAATTACACAATCGTTGCAGGAAGATCTATACATCCTTTACCAAGGTTCACCTACTGTTAACATTTTGCTCCATTTGCTTTGCAATTTGCTGTTGCTCTATCCATCCATTCATCCACATAATATATTTTTCTGACCCACTGAGAAAATATTGTCTATATTATGGCCCTTTACCCCTAGATGCATTAGTGTGTATTTCGTAAGAATAAAAATATTATACACCACAATACAGTAATCAACTTCAGTAAGTTTAACAATGATAAAACACTTTTTACTAACTATATTCCAATTTTGTAAATTGACCTAATAATGCATTTATAGCATTTTTCTGTTATAGGATCTAGTCTAGGACCAGTTACTGCATTTAGCTGTCACATCTCTTTAGAATTATTTCCTCTGGAACATTTCTGCAGCCTCTGTCTTTTATGACATCGACATTATTGAAGAACACGTTTCTTTCTTTCTTTCTTCACAGAATGTTCCTCATTTTAAATGTGTCTGATGTTTCTTCACAGTTAGGTTCAGGTTATCCATTTCCAGATGGAATACTACACAAGTGATACTGTATCCTCAAGTTATCATAGCCAGAGGCACATATTATCCATCTGCCCCTCATTGGTGGTATTAATTCTGATCACATGGTGAAGGTGTTGCCTGCTTTCTCCATTATATAGTTATTATTTTTCCCTGCAACTAATAAGAAGTCTGTGGAGAGACACTTAAAGACTATAAAATAGTCTGCTCCTCCTCAAGGAAATTTTTATAACAGTATTTTCACTGTGGTTATAAAAAGTGACCTCTACATAATAAAAGAAACCTAATTTCATGTATTATAGCTGAATAAGTTCCATGCCAGTTTTAACATCTGTTTCTATTACAGTAGTCCATGCACACTGGGTGTTTATTAAAAACTCTTCATTAACTGTCTGCTATCTGGGTAGGATACGGACAATCTGTTTTTAAAATCCAACTGGTACTGATGCCCTAATTTTGGCTCCTTAAAAATAAATCTTTATCTTATGTTATCAAAGCAGTTTAGAAATTAAATTAAATGATTTAATTGCAAGAACATTCCTTAAAAAAGAGACTTGTAAAAGAACCTACCTCTATTTATTCAACTTATACATGCATTCTGGTTACAATGATACTGATTATTATCCAGCCTTTTCTAAGCAATATGATTTTTAGCTAAGCTTTAATTCAAAGCTTTAACTTGGGATTAAACACAGCTAGCTCATATATGTTCAAATGGCCAGGTGGCCTCAGTTTCTGAGTTTGGTAACAAACAGAAGGAAGACAATTTTTGAAAACAAGGGCACAAGTGTTTTAACTTTTAAAAATAGTTTTTAAATTTTAAATATTTTAAGATGCCTTCTTACTCATTTTGCTACCATGGCGCTCAACATTATGGAGGAACATGTTTCGGAAACCAGTCATGATGCTGAACGGGTATGCCACTAGTTAGTTCAACTATTCTTTTATAGAAGTCAGGAAACCAGAGGGAGAGGAAGGTCCAAAGCTTAAACAGAATACAAACATTGTTATAGCCCCTTTTCTCTTTTGAGCTCAGCCTCTCATCTATAACTTTGTCTTACTTGCAATACAAAAAAATTCTAGCATTTATAACAAAAGAGATAATTTTTCTTTTTGATCAATAGAATTCCGCAGCCAAATCATTAGTGTTTTTGTTTTGGGGTTTTCTTTTTTTTTTTTCCTTGAAAGTATTTGTAGTCACAGGCTCACAGGAGAAAGGAAGGAAGAGGGATTAACTCTCCTCAAGGAAGGTCAAAAACATAATTTACAAGAGAGGCAAGAGGACCAGCTGTATCTGCTGGCCCAATTGACTACCAGCTGGAGAATTTACCAGCAATAAGAAAACCATGTCTACCAGATGTCAAGCAATATAACTGGAGGCCAAATATCTTTGGGCTCATAGCAGGACTCTACACTCTTTACTACCTATATTTCACATTAAATAGTAAGGTGTCTTTCATGGGCCACCAGCAAGGATAACGAAAAATTTCCACACAAGGGACTTAATAACATAATCATACCCCATCAGACTGGCTTCAGTGCTGACGTCCACCTCAAACATGCTCTTTTGTTAAAAAGCAATCTTAGTTCTGAATCAATATCAAGGGGACAGAGAAACTGAAATGGCTTCAAGCTACTGTTAGGCAAGGATTCTTGGGGTTTATCAGGCTTGTTTTATGTATGGGAACTGTTTTGTCACTGAGTAGAAATGAATCTGAAAATATGAATAATCATTTTCATACTTATTCATTAAACCTGTGCTGTTCAATATGGTAGCCACGAGCCACATGTGGCTATTTAAATTTAAATTAAGTAAAATTTAAAATTCAGCCCCTCAATCAAACTAGCCACATTTAAGTGCTCAATAACCACATGTGGCTAGTAGCTTCCCTGTTGGAAAACAGAGATATAAAATGTTTACATCACACAAAATTCTATTAGACAGTGCTGTTCTAAACCCTTAAATCACCTTTAAAATGGACAATTATATTTCCATTCTATATAAATTATGAAATAAAGCAATCTTTTATGTATTCTCTTAGGAAACAGGTCTACTAACACAATATGAATATTGTACCAGATGAAGGTGAAGCAAAGGGGGAGGGTGGATCTCAGCAAAATTTTCACAATATAAGTCAATTTTTGTCTGAATAAATGTTCTTTACACTACTCACAAAAGTTCTGTGGAGCTACAGGCTGGCTGGATAATATACAAAGGATAGTCAGGATGGGTATTACATGACAAATAAGCAATAAAGTGTTCTTTATTATATTTATCCTTTATGATTCAATCTGTATCAGACTGCTCATATCAGAAGTTTTCCTATTTTATATGTCAAAATGTGCAAAATAAATCATTTCCTTTAAAAACAATGCTGCACAACTTCACAGCTTTATAACTGAGGTACTTTAATGCCAAGTAAACATCACAGGCCACAGCTGTTTCTAAAAAATTTATGAACAAGAAGAACATGAGGCCAATATAAAATAAAATCCACAAATCATGTTGCTTATTTCCAGGCTCAACCATCATGAGTCCAGGGAAGCTAAGCAACTCCGGAGATAGTATGTGGATGCCTATGTGATTATTGTAACTCACTGAGGGACGAGTGCCACAGGCATGTGACACATGGACAGAGACCTTTAATTCTGCCCATGAAGACACCATGTCAGGGCATGACAGAACACACTGAAAGGTGAGACAGGTCATATTTGCAAGCATGTCAGCCACCTGTGCCATCAAACATGGAGGATGTTTTCTAGGGTCAAAGCTTATTTGACTCAGTTTCCTTTATTCCAACACTTCTTGCAGAATCATCCATCTATGTCAGCTCATCAGCTTCACTCCCATTTTCTCTTCCCAAATCCCAGTTTCCTTTTCTCTACTTATTCACAATGGGCAAAAAGGAACAAGCTGGGGGCTGTGGGGGAAAGTGGGCAGGCTCCTCCTAATGCTCCCTTGCTGTATCACCAAAAGCAAAATAGATATGCTTGTTTTCTCTGGAGCTGTTAGCATTGTTAACTGTTCTTATTCGGATGCTTATGAAGACCACAAAGCTACTGCCCAAAAAAAGCTGAAAAAATTCATCCACATCAATTTAGCTGGTTAGAGGTTTATGCGATGGCTACAAGGTTTTCAGGTTATGACCCAGTTTTTTCCCACTTACCTTGGCTTTCCCATCCTGGGCTGACATATATCCAACACACATGCTCTCCGTCGTGTGGCTCCACAGAAATTCCACTGCCATAAAAGAGAACACAAATAGGCACATTCAGATCACAGATGGAAAATAAATCTTTGCTTTTTAATAGAACAGTTAAAGATAGCTTTATATTTAACACACTCAGTTCCCCACTTTCCATTTGCTTGTTCATAAATGTCAAGATGATTTATCACTAAAACTGTGTAATGCCATTTACTGTGAAATGAAAAATGTATTTCTTTCCTGTCAAAACTTATGATTATTACATGTAAAATAAATGCTCTTCTGTTTGACTCTTGTAACATTAAATGCACACACATACTCATACATACGGTATACAGTGATTTAGTAAATGTAATATTCCATAGTGTAGTTTATTTTAAAACACGTGCATGCGCGCGCGCGCGCGCACACACACACACACACACACACACACACCAGGTCTTAATTTCTTTCTTTATTGAGACGGAGTTTCACTCTTGTTGTCCAGGCTTGAGTGCAATGGCGCAATCCCAGCTCATTGCAGACTCTGTCTCGCGGGTTCAAGTGATTTTCCTGCCTCAGCCTCCTGAGCAGCTGGGATGACAGGCATGCACCACTACACCCAGCTAATTTTGTATTTTTAGTAGAGATGGGGTTTCACCATGTTGGCCAGGCTGGTCTCGAACTCCTGACCTCAGGTGATCCACCCGCCTTGGCCTCCCAAAGTGCTGAGATTACAGGCGTGAGCCACCGCACCCAGCCCTTAATTTCTAAATACCATTCTCTACGAAAAAGAACCAGGATTCTTTGGAGAAATGTTCATTCCAGAGCTGGGACAGAGAAAATATAAAATGAATCTGGAACATCTTGTTGTACCAGAAAAGTAAGGAAATGCTCAAAGAGTAAAGGGGACTTATCCAAAAGACCCAGGGGTCAACTTGAAGGGCTCTTACTGGCAAAAATCTGTGCCTATGAAAATAAATAATGAGAGTAATGAGTTATAACCACTGAACAAAGTCAGAACCAGTGAGCCCATACTGATCCAAACAAATAAATGGGGAAGAAGACAAAGCTCTTCCTTCAGCAGAATGCCAACTAATAAGTATAGAAAAAATAACAGAGTTAGAAAATAATGGTTGCTAAAACTAGTAGGTGGAAATTTGAAGAAGGACGGGCTATTTACATAGCTTCAAAGTATCTCTCCAAAAAATTCTTATAACAGGAAAAACTGTTAGTTCACTGTGGAAACACTTGATGGACTCCAACTTAACTCCATGAACAAAGCTAACACCACCAATTAAGGCACAAATCAGTACCATGTGCCTTTTGATAAGATACCTTGAGACACAACACTTCTGTGGTATTTGGTATTCCTGACAAAAATGCATAACCAGAATTGAATGAGGAAACATCAAACAGACTTGAAATAGCAACACTCTACTAAATAACTGGTTTGAACTCTTCAAAAATGCCAAAGTCAGAAAACACAAAGTTGAGAAACTTCCTGTTTAAAGAATACATGACAACTGAACACAATGTGTCATTCTGGATTGTACCCTGGACTTGGTGGTGGGGACAGATGTTATAAAGGACATTATGGAAACAATTGATAAAGTTGGAAAAGGGACTCTGGGTTAGACAGTAGTGTTATATCAATACTAAAAGCCATGACTTTGATAACTGTACTGTGATTATTTAGTAGAATGGCCTTGTTCTTAAGAAATACTCACCAAAGTATTAGGAATAAAGGAGCCTGATGTCTCCAATTCACTCTCAAATAGTTCAGGGAAAAAAATGCACTTATTTGTTTGTGTGTATGTGTGTGTGCATGTGTATGCTCGTGTGCATGTAGACGGAGGAGGGCATGAGGATGGGAAAGCAAATGGAAGGAAAGGAAAACACTGGTTGAATCTGGGAAAAGAAATCATGGTTGTCCCTTGCACTATTCTTGCAACTCTTCTGTATGTATAAAATTATATCTAAATAAAAAGTTACAAAAAGAAAACTGCAAACATCCAGGGATGCCCACAAAGCTCTGTCACATTCCAGTACATAGCATCAAAATTCTGAGTTTTCGAAGGCATTTTTAAAGTTGTAATGTACTCCAATAAAAATTTCAAAAGTCCCTGATAATAAAACTGCATTGCTCAACACTAAACCCTGTCCCCCAGGCCATCCATCTGTTTACATCTCTAAGCTAGTTAAGCCTGGAGACAAGTGTTTGAGTTGAGACCCAACTGTGTGATCCATGATCCTAGCCTCTGAAGGCTTTGCCAGACATGTGGGGAAGAAAGAGGCAGTAAGGGGCAAAATGGAGTTCCTCAGATACATGGCTCATTCCCTCATCATTAATTAGTTATCAAACCTGCCAACCTGCTCAACAGACTCCACCGAAGAGTGAAGGAAAAGTGTCACACAATGAAGCAAGTTCTCTTCACCAGATGTTTTTTCGTCCACACACATCTGCTTTAAACTTCAAAAATCTTGACATCCAGAGCAAGGTCTGGGATAGTCTAACTTGCCTAACAGAGGAAAGGCACTCAAGTCTTACTGAAGTTCTCCAGAGTAGTGACAAAAAATTTTATTCAAATACTAAGTTAAAGCATTTCTAAAATTGCACCTTTTCCTCATGCCCCGAATATTAAGGGGGCAACTGCTCAGGAATTAGCCAAGAAAAATCATAAAAATATAGCCAATATAACCATGAGAGCAAAGGATAAAGACATTACCCTTTATTTTTTAAATATCATTTTAATGATTTTTAAATGTATTATTCTCCCTATAAATGTAGTCTCCTTTCAAAAAATGGAATAAACATAAACATTTAGACTTACAACAGAGGATAAATTAGGATACACTGATGAACTTCATTAAATGACTATTTTTATATGAATGTTTTCAATAAAATTTCTAGATCTAGTGTTTAGGAGTTTTTAAAGAAAATAACTCAATGTCTAAAAATTCATTCTTCACTGTTTTCACAAACATTTATCCCATCCCACAGTAAAAGGCAAAGCATTGTACTGACACATTTTTTCATAATGACAATTCAAATCAGTTATCAGTTATTAATTCATGCTAGCTTGAAAATCTCAGAAGAAAATGTCTAGGATTTAAATTATAAAACACTTTTAAGAGAAATTATTTCATTACTTGTAGTACATGCATAATGCAAGTTAATTTAACAAATTATTTCTTAGTGGAAGACTTCAGGGAAGTAGGACAAGGAGCAGCTAACACTTAGAATCTATGATGTGCCAGGTATTGTCTTTCATAGCAGAACTCAGCAAAGCAGAAATGGGGAACCTGAGGCTCAGAGAAGGGAAGCAGTACGGTTTAAGTCATTTTACTAGGCACACAGACTGGATTTCAAGCTGGACTCTGGGATCACAAAGCCTGTGGTGTTTCATTGTTATATTACTCTGAAATCTACTCAGTATAGATAAGGATTTGTACTTGTTACACATTAAGAAGACTAAATTCCTTACAAACACCGAAAGACACGAAACATCAAACACAAACACCGAACAACTCTTAAAACATTTTAAATCTCTCTTAAGAAAAGCTTTTAAACCATAACGAAACCCAGAGACCACAAAAGATGGCCAATATCAATATATTTGACTAGTTAAAAAATATTTATAGTGTTTTCCTTCTTTTTTTTTTTTTTTTAAGACAGAGTTTTACTCTGTCACCCAGGCTGGAGTGCAGTGGCACAATCTCAGCTCACTACAACCTCCACCTCCCAGGTTCAAGCGATTCTCGATTCTCCTGCCTGGCTAATTTTTGTATTTTTAGTAGAGACGGGGTTTCACCATGTCAGCCAGGCTGGTTTCGAACTCTTGACCTCAGGTGATCCGCCTACCTCAGCTTTTCAAAGTGCTGGGATTACAGGAATGGGCCACCTCACCTGGCCTGTTTAGAGTGTTTGTTTTCGCCATTTGGAGAAAAATGAAAGTCAAGAGATGAATGACAAATTTGGGGAAATATTTGCAATTCATAGCATAAACAAAAGGCTAATTTTCTTAATATTTAAAGATCTCCTACAAATCAATGAGACAAATATCCAAAGAAAATGCAAAAAGGATATGAACAAAAGGGAATATGAACGGCTCTAAAACATATGAAAAGATAATTTACGTTACTCATACTAAAATAAATGCAAATTAAAATCACAAGATACCATTATCAGGTTTCAGACTATTATCAGACTACCAGGTTTCAGATATCAAAAAGTTTGAAAGAACATTGTGTTAGCTGGGAGTGGAGAAAAGAGCAGATTCATATAGCAGTGGTGGGAGTATGGCCATCTGCAAGAACATTCTCTTAATCCGTGGTAATTATGCTCTGTAATGTTGATGAACACTGAATTAGCAAATAATGAGCCACTACAGGTAGGGAAAATACAGGGCTAAGTTCCTGCAAATCTCTGGTCAAAACATTTTTAATAGCATATCAACAAATAACCTTATTTTATATGTGTTTCTGTTTAATCTTTTTTTTTTTTTTTGACAGAGTCTCGCTCTGTCACCCAGGCTGGAGTGCAGTGGCGCGATCTCGGCTCACTGAAAGCTCTGCCTCCCGGGTTCATGCCATTCGCCTGCCTCAGCCTCCCTAGTAGCTGGGACTACAGGCGCCCGCCACCACGCCTGGCTAATTTTTTGTATTTTTAGTAGAGATGGGGTTTCACTGTGTTAGCCAGGATGGTCTCTCGTTCTCCTGACCTTGAGATCCGCCCGCCTCGGCCTCCCAATGTTTAATCTTTTAAAAATATTTATTTACTTATTTATTTAGAAATAATTATATGCATAAACACTAGCCAAGAAGGGTTTAACATTTTCCTGATGCTGGGTAACATGTCCATAAATTTCTTTGGCTTTCAAGTTACACAATAATGCTGTCCTCTATGCTTTTTTTATTGGTCATCATTTCATGAATCTACTAATTTAGCTGCTTTTCCATTTTTTCCATTGCTGCATATATAGATGTTACTTTAGCACCTTCTGGAGCAGCCTCACATACAGATCAGTGAGTTTCCTCTTCTTTTATCTGGGTGTATCACATTGTTGATTCATTAACAATGAATTCACCACTAATAGCACTATAATTTCTGCCTAAATGAAGCTTATCCAAAATGCACATTTTTCCCCACGAGACATTACCATCTTCTCACACTCTGAAACACCAGACAGCACTTCAGTACTATGCTTGGCGCAATTTTAAATGTCAAAATCATCATTAAAAAGTGCAAAAATGTGGAAAACATGGCACAAAATAGACCACAAAATGGATACATTTGTAGTACCAGAGCTGAGACAGGAAGGCAGAACATCATCTTGTTTACCTCAGCTGGGAATGTGCACATGAGGTGACTCAAAATGTTTACCACTTCATGCATGTCCACAAGTGACTATGAGAGTGCTGAAATGCTGATTCATGGATTACAAATAAATGTTAGCCAGTAGGCAAATTAACAAATACAGAATCCAGGAATAATGAGGATTGACTGTATTTATCAAAATTACACACTCTTTGACCTAGCAATTCTATTTCTAGATATTTATTCCACAGATATGCCTTTATATATATAAAATAACATATTTATAAGAATCTTCATCAAAGTAGCTTTAATCAGCAAGAAACTGGAAACCAATTAATTGCCTATTGGACATATGTATAACTATGATACTGTATACAATGAAATACTATGTAACAATTAAAAACAAATGAGGAAGCTCTACATGGATATGGAACCAACCACACTGTTTTTCAAACTTTTTGATCACAAACCACAGTAAAATCCAAAACCAAATCAAAACAAACAACAACAAAAAAACCCCACACATTGTCATTTACTACACACATCTATTTATAACTAAAATTTCACAAAGTAATAACTGCTCTTCTACTTAACAATGTATTGATCTCTTCTACTGGGTTCTTTATAGTCTACTTATTGCTTTTTAAAAATTCTGCTTGTGATTTACTAAATTGATTTAGAACTTATTAATGTGACATGCTGCAGTTTAAAAAAAACACTAATCTACAAGACAGCTTGGCTAAAAAAAAAAAGGTAAGGTGGAGAATAATGTATAGATATGGTTCTGCCATTTTTGTGAAATAAAATAAAAGATGATCATGTATGAACATGCTTGTAAGTACATAGAGTCTCTCTGGAAGACTATCTTAGCAACTGGCAGCAACGGTTCCTCCTGTAGAGGGAACTAGTTGAGTAAGGAACTTGAGTGAAGGGCAACCTATTTTTCACCACCTTCTGAAACTTCTGAATTTGATCCTGTTTTCATATATTTCCTATTTTTTAATGCCTCTAAAAATCTTGATCACCCTGTTAACCTACGATATATATGAAGAATTTCTTCCCTGTTTAGATGAAGACATTCTGATTTTAGCATATATTTTCATTGTCCCTCATTAGAATGTATTATCATGATGTGAAACTAGTCTAAAACATCCAATTTGTTTCTTGTCTCATGATTATCTAAAACATAAGCAAATCTTAGGATGGGGCATGAAGAAGCCTCTACTTCCATTTACACCGAACACATATACTTAAGGCAAAATCTGCTATGTTCAAAGAGCAATCAAAACAAACAGAACAAAACAAACACACACTGTACCTGACAACTTCCTCAAGCTGCTTTTCCATCAGAAATTTTAAAAGGTCAAAATCATTATAAGTTTTTTAAAAATAAATAGAGACATTTGTGAGTAAGGGTTATCTCACAAAAAAGCTTTCAAAATGTGTTATTAGTTAAGTCCTAATTTATAATTAAAACTCAGCAAAGAGTAGTACAAAGTTTGCTCAAATACGGTTACATAGAAAAATTTAAAATTTCAGTAAAAGAGTAGCATTTACCATCAGTGATATCTGGAAGTCTATAATGTGTCTCCTGATTTTGAGTACTTAATCTGAAATTCTTCCATATACTGAAAATTGAAGTTTATAGTAAGAGTATTAAAAGATAATTCTAATAACACAGCAAACCTGGGAAATGCTACTTCATAGCACTGGAATTTTTCCAGGTGTAATGATTACATGAGGAAGACCATGAATTCCGGCAACACGCAGGGTAAATGAGTGGCCTGAAGCGACACATCTGAGCCTGTGAAAGCGCTGGCTGTAACAGTCTCGGTGTGGTCAAGCTCAAGCTTATTTCCATCTAGAGAAGCTTCTAGCTTTTCAGTAATGACCATTTTCCTTTGGTAGTGACTAGTAACTGTTTATAACCTCAACTACTGATTGAAAAATGCTTATGTTCTTTAGAAGGCCAAAGCCCAGGGCTTTGTGGGACTTCTAGAAATGCCCAGACCACGAAAAGATTCTCATCAGAAAACATTAACAACACACTAAAATAAGATCCTGAGTAGGCTTAACATGTGAAACATAGACACAGAGATTTGGCAGAATTCTTCTCCATCAAGTGGCTTCTTAACACATCATGTCATACAAATGCAATGTGAGAAAACGTACACACCATTGATCCTGTTCCAACACTGGAGAATGGCTTACATAGGGATGAGCTGCACGTGTGCACTTCATAAATGATGGATTAATTGCATTATAAGAACCTTCAGGATGTATTTGTACTTAATCTTAGAGGCTAGGCTTTCCAGAAAGTTGTATTTAAGAATTTGGAACAAGTAAATTTATATGCCCAACACTGGTACTACTTCAGTCTTGGTGGAGCTCTGCTATATAAAGCAGCCCTTAATCCCCAATGCAAGGCTTTGCCTCCTAGTGGCATTTAAATCACCAGCTTTATGGGTTAAAAGAGCTACAAGCTACCTCTCTCATGATGTTTTCCCCAGGATACTTCTCTTTCAAAATCATCCACATATCATCCTGTTTAAATTAAGTCAGACAAAACCGTTTCCTTACCAGGTTGCAAGTAAGTTTTTTCTATCCAAATGGATTCTTTTTTCTGACCAGAAAGAAGTCATCAGTCACTCTCCTCCTCTTTAAAAATATATATACATATATTGTCCTCCAATTGTTGTTAACAACCCCCAGCTGCACTGGCTCCCACACCCACTTAAAACCTCTCTGCTTGGCTTCACATCCCAGACTTGCTTGCAAGGAAAACAGAACTCCAAAATCAGAACCGTCTTGGGCTGGGCAGTTGCCAAGTTAGCTGCCACTCCTGAGCCTTAGGTCAAATGGCACGCCCTGGGACATTTTGCACAGTATTTAAGTTACTCCTTATTGAATAAAGAGAAATTCATTTTTTAAATGGGAAGAATGAGGCGCTGTAAATAGAACAGCCTCTTCTTATCACTGTAGATTTTTGCCCCTGGTTGGTAGGGTCTTTATAACCAGTAGGGGGTTTATCTTTAGAAAAAAAAATGCAAAGACGCTTTACTGTCTTGACATGGAATCCTTAAGGCTCATATAATGCATGTCCCATTAAGGCCATGAAGAAACTTTGACTTGGCATGCTTCCCTGAAAAACTTTCACCACTTAACTGTCTTGGGAGCAACGGAGATTGAGTTCTATAGAATCCTGGTTACACTAAGCCAAGAAAATAATCATTCCCTCTTTCCAAGGCTTGTTTAGATTTGTTCAAGACTAACTAACAAAGGATGCTGACTGAAAAGAGGAGGATGTGGGTCAAATAGTAACAGAAGCCCTGGAGGACACTTCAATTATCTTCCTGTTTTATCCTTTTATTGTATTAGAAGCTGCTGGAAACAGGGCCACTTGGTTGGGACTTGGAAGTTCTCTGGTGAACAGAAAACCATTCAGTAAAACAAGTTTTATTAAAACGCAATTTTATTCATTCAACCAATACATTTTTAGGATTTATTTCATGGTAAACTCTATTATCCTTTGAGCAGATGAAACTGACTATAAAATTTCCTGAGTGTAATAAGAATTACATAGTCATTAGAATTCTATTCATAAATTTTTGTATTCTATATTTCAGATGGAAAACTTTGTGAGCCAAAAAATAATAATTCTTCGCAAGATAATCACTAGAACTATACTTCTCATGATGGAGAAGAAAATTACAGATGAAAATCTGTTTCCAATATTCAGAGTATATTAGTGATACAATATATAGAGATATGTTCATGATTTAAAGGAAAGAAAGTCCTGGTATAAACAAAGTGGCAGATTATAGATACTTGCAATCAATATCTTTGTATTATAAAACCAAAACTAATTCTGAAAATATTAATCTCAGAGCACTACTTCATCAGATTAATGCTACTCTTCATTGTTGAAAAGTTTAAATATCATGTCTGCCTTATTCACCTTGCATCTAAGTTACTTACTGTTCTTCATTCCATTTGATCCTTAAATAAGAACTAAAATGTGGCTTATCTCTTAAGAGATATCTTCACTATAGTGAAGATGTAACAATTCCAAAACATTGCTGAGGCAACTAAAGAAATGAGCTTCCAACCATGACAATGGACTGTCACGTAGAACAAAGTTTTAATTCCATTTTTAAGATAAAGTTATTAACATCAGACAAACATCTATAAATACCTCTTTTCCCACTACCAGCCTAAAAGCTAATTTGCGTTCTCTTTGATGGTTACTTTTATGATCATGTGAGCCCAGCAGAAATGCCTAGTCATAAGTGCTCACTGTGGCGTGTGCCATGTAATGGATATAAGTGATATTGCTGGTGCCCTGAGAATGAAGCTCCTTTGAAGTACATGTGTTTATATGTGCTCGCCAAATTTTTAATACCAGTAAAACCAAAAGGCGGTTTGGAATTTTAACTTACAGTAAAATAACCTTTTATCTTTTTAATGTTCCAGGAAGCATCAATTCAATTTAACATTTTTTATTTTGAAACCACAGCATACTTTGGTAACAGCAACAAAACAAAGTACTCGATAAAGAACTTTGCCTATTCTGAAAAGAGGGAGGAAAATACTGCATTTGAGTTCTAATTGGCCACAGTAAAACAGTTTGATTTGATAGAGCTATGTCTACAATGATAAAATAACTCATTATCCTTTCAGGTAAGTATGTGAGAACATGCGAAAATTCTCATATAATAAATCATATAATATACCATTTATATAAAGTTTAAAATCAAGGAAAACTAAACAATGTACCATTTAGAGACATACAAAAGTGTGAAAAAGCTTTCAGGAAAAGCAGGGGGTAAACACAAAGTAAAGGATGGGGAGAAAGCACAGTAGTAAGATCAGAGAGGCCCACATAGGGGCTTCAAACATATGGGTAATGGGCAATTTCTTAGGCTTGGTGGCAGGTCCACAGGTGTTCATTTTATTATTGTTCTTTATAACTTACAAATTTATTATGTCCTTCTTTTAAAAATATATTAAACATTTCATAGTAAAAGATGAAAAAAAGGATAAAAGGGTAGCTGGACAAATGGAAGCAGGATCATGTACAAAAGTTAACTATCAGCATTATGAACACATCTGTTGATAGGAAAGAATCTGAAGTTATTCTCTGCGTAAGGTGGGGTTAACTTAATGGCAAGGTAACAATTACATGTGTGCTCATCGCATAATCAGGCTCTGGATGAACTGTGGGCCTCAAATCTGTTTAGGATGAAGAACTCCAACACAAGCTTGGCACACAGGCCACTGGTTAAACACACAGCCTCTTTTTACTTCTAAGAGCCCATATGCCTCCTATCCTGAATTGCTCAAGATTTTTCTTAAATATACGGAATCTGTTTTTCATTGATCGCCACATTCACTGCTTCCTACTGACCACTCCGTGGCAGACACCCTTGAACTTCATAGGGTCTATCAGGCTCCCAACAACACATGTTTTGGTACAAGGTGCAAAACAGGAAATTAACCCATATACTAAGCTTGGCTGTTTATGCTACATATTTGCATATATTCTAATTACCTGTATCTAATTACAAGCTTAAAATGGTAAAGAACTCATTTTTTTCACCAGAAGACTTGGTTTGGTATGCCTGCCTTTGTTTATCCATTTATTAACCATACTATATATGGCAGCCTCAATAAAGCACTTCTGTAGAGGCCTGGAAAGCACATGTAATTGTACTTCAGCAGGTAAAAATATATTGGCTTATTTTTTCTCTAAAAGCAGAGAGAAAATTAATTCTTTTCAGCTGTTTCATTCCAGGGACAAGCATTTGCTTTGCGTTAAATCAGCGATTTGTAGGCTGGGCTTTGTCAGCATCTCATGATCTGGGGGTAGGAGGTGGCAGGATGGGTGTTGCAAACATGTTCACATCCAAATTGTCCCTTTACAAGGCTATTTACAGAGACTTTCCTCTGTGATCCCTTTAAACTGCCTCAAAATCATCTAGTTCTTGGATGCTCCTCATTATCCAACATTTCCAACCAATATTGTTTGTTTTTTTATGAGCATGAGAATATTTTCTGTGATATTTCATTTTTCTGGAACAAGAGTCAACTTCTTTTAAAGTTTCTGCTAAATCGTCAATAAAGAAACTCCATTTAGCACCTAAATCATCCATCCAATAATTACTGGGAACCTATTAAGTTCAATATGACATGCCTTCTGCCCTCGAATAGTTCACAATCTGGTGGTATGATTCTTAGAAGCAGTGGAATTTTCCAGCGCCTGGAAAGATATTTCAAACCTCTATAGCCCCTGTGTGTGTCACTGGAGCTCAAAGACCTATGATTTATTCCTCTCAAATAACTAAGTTCAGAAAAAAGATTAAGAAGTGCTGGCCTATGAGAAGGGGCTAGGATGTGTCACAGTCATTGTTAGAAGGAATGTCAATTGCATGGTGCTAACAGAGCACAAGGAAAGAGCAAATTACCTGGGGTGAGGACTTCCAGAGGATTCGAAGAAGATTCACATTTGATCAGGGTTTTAAAGACTTGTATTGGCCCAGCGCTTAGCACAGCAAGAGCATATGCAAGTTATTGGGGGAAAAAAATAACTCTTTGGAAGACCAAGTGATGTGGAGTGGCCAGAGGTGAGACATTGAGAATGAATGAAGAGAAAAACTACTTGAACTCCATGAACATATACAATTATTACAATTATTTGTCAATTTTTTTTTTTAAAAAAGGGCTAGTCAGAAATACCACTGAAAGCATATTCTGAGGTCAGATCAGGGGATGCCATTTCCCATCAAGTTAGGTAGCTCCCATTTGTGCTATAGGAAATTCACCAGCAGAGGGTGTGTGTGAGTGTGTGTGTGTGTGTGTGTGTGTGTGTGTCTGTCTGTGTGTGTGTGTGCTGCCTGCTGAAAAATTAAAGGTAGAGAGCATTGAAGTAACAGTAAGAGATACATGTTTGTTTTATTTTAGTATACATAAGAAGATTCAACATTTAGCTTAGACGTATAGTAAACTAATTACATATACTTATGTCACTCTTGGGTTGAACAGTGTCCTTCTGATCTTGGGATTGGTGTGGCTCTCTAGGTCAGGTTCTCATTTTTGCCCTTTCTTCTTTCGGGAAGTCTTCTCTCCTGCCCCTGGTTTGGGACCCATGGCTATGTTCTCTGGGCCAGCTGCAGAGTTGTTATATAGAAAGAACTCTGGGAGCAATAATGGAGATGGGACTGAGGGGACAAATAGAAGAAGAAAGGCTGGAGGTGAGGAGGCTAAGGAGGTGAGGGAAACTTGATTACAGACTGCAATGTAAAAGGACACACATCATATTTGTCCTAGAGGGTCCCCAAAAAGAGAATCAGGATCTACTGATGAAAACCAAAACCCAACAGCTGCCTAAAGATGGCAACAGAGCACCTTGATTTGTCATCACAGCTCATTAGACGAAAGGGCTTAAAAAGTTTATTAGTTATCTACTGCTACATAATAAATTCTCTCATAATGCGATGGTTTAAGACAGCAAACACTTATTATCTCAGTTTCTGTGGGTCAGAAATTCCACAGTGGCTTCATTGGGTGGTTCTTTAGCAGGGTCTCCAATGAGATTTCAGTCAAGATGTTGCCATAGACTGCTGTCATCTGAAGGCTCACTCAGATCTCTGAGGCCATTGGCAGGAAGCCCCGGTTCCTCAGAAGCAGCTGTTGGGAGGAAGTCGCAGTTTTTTGCAAAGTGGCCTTCCCCACAGTGCTGCTTGAGTGTCCTCATGACACGGCAGTTGGTCTCACCCAGAGGGAGTGATTCAACAGGGAGCCCAAGGAGGAAGCCACAATGCCTTTTTGACCTAGTCTCAGAAATCAGACACTGTCACTTCTGCCATAAATTTATTGGTTGGAAGCGAGTCTCTAGTGTTTGGCTCACAGTCAAGGGCAGGGAAATTGAGCTCCACCTCTTGAAGGGAGGAGCATTCAACAAACTATGGACAAAGCACCTGTAACAAGGTCACACAAGTGGACTTTGAAAGTTCCTTCATACCTGAGATTCTCCGATTCTATTCATGAATCAGTAGACAAAGGGCAAACCTCAAAAGTGTCTGTTACTTGAGTCATATCACCTTGGAAGCAGCCCACTGGAGCTCTGATAACTAATGTATTTGTCAAGAGGAAAGTCTACATAACGGCTTCCAGGAAACTCCATCAAGTGGCAATGAGGTTCGACTGAAAACTGCTTGTGTGGTGTAATGAGAACATTATTTACAATTTTGAGAAAAGAAAGTGGACACAGAAAAGGCTACAGTAGGAGATTGTGTGATTATATTATTCTTGGGACCAAAAAAGTGATTAACAATACACAGCAGTTAAGTTTTTTTTTTTTTTTTTTTTTTTGGAAATTGTTTTGTTTTATTTGGATGTGTAGAAAAGAAAGACTTCTGAGCTTTCCTGGTTACTAGAAATTACTGAGCATCCAGGAGCCATGAGTTTATAGTTATACTCTTATGACAGTGAAAAAGTCATAAAGTCATGGGAAGTCATGGTCCAAACACGAAGCAAATTAATTTGTAGCCTGATTTGGAGCAACTGATAGAAAGGAGAATCCACTTGATCTTGATGACTGAAACAGTCCCTTTTTACAGGCAGAGGTTTATGACAAACCCTGATCTTTATGGGTCCGATCTTCTGCTTCTAGGGTATGCAGTGAGCACTATTTATACTATAATCTTGATGTTGTTAATGCTGGTTACTGACATTATTTAGAATCAATCCCTGATCAAACTATAGAGAAAAAGTACAGATATAAGAAGGCAAATGTTAATAATCATAACAACAATGCTATTGTTGACAGAGGTTGAGGTGAGGTAGGAGAGTGAAGGAGGAAGAGAAAAGAAGAAAAGTGAATGCTATAGGGTCTGAATGTTTGTTTCCTCCAAAATCCATGTTGAAACCTATTCCCCAATATGGCAGTATTAAGATGTGGGACCCTGAAGAGGTGACTAGGTCTTAAGGACTCTGCCCTCATGAATGGATTAATATCTTCATAGATTAATGGGTTATTATGGGAGTGGAACTGGTGGCTTTATAAGAAGATGAAGAGACCTGAGCTAGCACACTTAGCCCCCTCACCATGTGACATCCTGTGCCCCTATGGGACTCTACAGATAGTCCCCACCAGCAAGAAGGCCCTCATCACATGCAGCCCCTTGGCCTTGGACTTCTGAGCCTCCATGACTGTAAGAAATAAATTAATTTTCTTTACAAATTACTCAGATATTCTGTTAGTTTTAGGTATTCTGTTATAAGCAATAGAAAACAGACTAACAGAAAACAGTGCATGAACTTTCCTCAACTTATATAGTTGAAGTGGTGAGGAATGTTTGATAGACATTATATAAAGTTAATGTATCAAGAAACAGTGTGTTAAAGTACAATAAAATTAAACATATTATTTCAAGTTAGAGTAGAATTCCAACAAAAATCAAGAAGGAAGGGAAGTGTGACATGGTGTGAGCTAAGTTTTTAATTTTTTCACAGCAAGGGGTCACAAGTTACTGACTAATCAAGAAATAGATGTGTGAGCACATTCTACAGAGTGAGGGTGTTTCCCGTGAGAATAACCAGAACCAAAGACTGACTGGTGGCTCTGGAAATGGAGTGTAAAAGGTGACTTTCACATCTTTGATTCCTGTCCTTCTATACTGTTTGAATTTACTTTGTTTCCTATCCTTCTATACTGTTTGAATTTATTTTCTTACCAAATACTTCACATTCATAACTTTTATAGAAAGTTCACATAATTGGTAGCATCTATAAGTTGACATTAGCCTATGTTCGCCAGGTTTTAGTAGATAAGCTTCATAAGCATCAACGCCTCCAGTTAACGAACGGCAAGGTTTCACTTATTTCATAAACTGGCACTTCACACTTAATGCTTCCTCTTGAAATAAAGAGTAGGAACCAGTTTATAAATCACTACATTGGTAATAAAAACTATATAACGTGAGCTAAAATACTATGACTTATCCTTACATATGCATTTCTGTACCACCAAAAATGAAAAGACAACCAAAAAGACATTACAGTTTTCAGGGTTAACACAAATGGGTAAGAGTCCAGGCTCAGCAAAGTACTGTGATGCTCCTTTTTAGGAATAATCGATGAAACAATTTTAATGCCCCCCCCAACCCACCGCTGCCCAAACACTAGGGGTTATTCTTCTGAGGTTTTTTGTTTGTTTGTTTTATTATACTTTAAGTTCTGGGATACATGTGGAGAACGTGCAGGTCTGTTACACAGGTATACACATGCCATGGAGGGCTTGCTACACCCATCAACCTGTCATCTACATTAAGTATTTCTCCTAATGCTATCCGTCACCTAGCCCCGCACCCCCTGACAAGCTCTGGTGTGTGATGTTCCCCTCTCTGTGTCCATGTGTTCTCACTGTTAAACTCCCAGTTATGAGTGAGAACATGTGGTGTTTGGTTTTCTGTTCCTGTGTTAAGTTTGCTGAGAATGATGGTTTCCAGCTCCATCCATGTCCCTGCAAAGGTTTTATGGAAACCCCATGTCCATCCTCTGCATATGTTTAAAACCAACCAGGTTGGGTATAACTATCTAAATGGAAGAATATTCAAAGGATTCAACAACGATTAAGACACCAAAGAAGAAAACTAGTATTTGTCTTGGTTTAACAAAACATGACTGTTAAAAAGCACATATCCTTGGAGGAACCTAGGTACTACGTACAGAGGGTAGAAGGAGACACTATGGCAAAAAAAAAAAAAAAAAAAAAAAATACAGCTGGTGGTTAGTGTCCAGGTGGAGAAAAAGGCCTTTTATATAAAGTGTACTTTTTCTCTGAGGAATGAACAAAGAGATTTTATGAAAATGTTTTGGGCACCTATAGAAAAAGTATTTTTTATACCCATAAAAAGCACGCAGTCTTCTATTTTATAAACTATGAAGGGACGTGTACTATAGCAATTGACAACAATCACACAATATACATCAGGCACCACTCACGCTTTCTGTAAGGAAATTTATAGGAAGGGTTAAACTACCACAACCCCCGTGGATGACCTATAGTGTTTGTATTAAAAAACAAAACAAAACAACAACAACAACAAAAAAACACAGAAGAATGGACTAATACACTGAGCTATCACCATACAGTAGAATATAACACAGCAATGAAAATGTACAAACTCCTACTGCATGTAACATTGTTGAATCTAACAAGCCTGAATGCTGACTGAAGATTAGACACAAGTGATACGTATTCCTGATTCTATTTATATAATAAATAAAACCAGGCAGAACTAACCATGGTGTTAGAAGTGAGCATACTGTTTAACTTTGGAGGGGATAAAGACCAGAAGGTGTCAAAAGGGGACTTCTGGGGTTGTGGCAAAGTTCTATTTTTTTTTTAATCTGCATGCTGGTTATAGGGGGTGGGTTCACTTTGTGATAATTCATCAAGCAGTTGCAGTTATGATTTGTAGACTTTTCTAAATGTATGTATGCTTCAGTTAAAAAGTTAACTTTAAAAAAATAACAAATAGTGCCCCTGCTAGTGCATGTGTCACCTTTATGCAGATTTTTTTAATGTGTCCCCTCTGGAGAGATGGATTAGAAAAAGGCAACCCTGTGGTCAGCGGCAGCCCCGCAACTCTGTGCCTTCACAGAGGGTGGGATGGGTTTCATCCCCACTGGTGCTTGGGTAGAAACAAAACCACACATCTGGATGGAAATCTGCAAATCTGCGAAAACACTCATTTGACCCTCCCTCACCACAGCTTTATCAGGAGGCCAGGGCAGATGTCCTTGTTTTACAGATGAGGAAGTAGCATGGAACAGTAAGATCAATACACGAAGGTGTCATGGCTAACGAGCCATGGAGCCAGGACTGACCTCTAAGGCCAGTAGCTCTTCACATGCTTCTCATTCCTTTTGGGGAAGGGGAACAGGAAGAAGCCTCTCTATTACTGTGTGCCTTGTTATGGGTCACCTCAAATGCTTTGTGGAATAAGATAGGGCATGAATACAGGGTCCAACATTCTTAATACTGGACTTTAGTAAAGGTCCTTGGTTCTAAGCTTATTTGTAATATATTCTCTAAGCGTATACTTAAAAATGAACATTCATCTTTTACATGCTTACCTATGGAAAAAGATCAGTAGAACAGGGATGTTCAGATATCAATAAAGCATGCTGACCCTCCCGCAGTTTAAAATTATTGACTTAAGGGTATACATATTTTCATTTTTTCTTGGAAAAAAAATTGAAAGACACACACAATGCATATGTCTCACTTACCTAGAAGTGTCTGCTTATTTTGGGAGGAGTCAGGCTCCGCAGAACATCTGCATGAACGGAGGACAATCACTCCGCCAAGCACGCCATCTTCACTGGCTAGGAAAGGTGAACCTAGGCAGAAAGGACTAGTAGTTATTTTTCAGTGAATTTTACTTTTTTAATTTTCAATTTTCATTTGATTATTAGAACAAAAATGTGGCATGAATAAGATCTTGAAAAATGCCCATTTTCTGATAATCACCATTGTTCATACCTCATTATATACTTGATGGCAAAGGCAGGTTTATGCCTGAACAGGGGCCATTTGGCAAAGAAAATGCCACATGCTGTCAAGAAGATGTAAGTGGGGGAGGGAATGTGCATTACTGTATTCAGAATGGAATAGGAAACGCTACCAGATTAAAGGACCAAAACACAAATACAGGAAAAAATGCTCAATGACTCCCTTTGATCAACTCTTAGGGATCACTTACCACAGGCTCTCCCTGCTGTCAGGGACACACCACCAAAAGCTTCAGTTTACTACCTTAAATGCAATTTGAAACAATAAGCCACAAACTTTATTATAAACATTTTTAAATGCTTCTGATGGTTCGCACAAATAAGGGTGAAACTGCATTTCTATGATGAGAGTCTGGTGGTTAGAAAGAGTTGGGCTTCCTTGAGATCTCACACACTGAACCATTGTGAACATTTCAAGAACATTATATTTTAAAACCCCTCATTTTTCTTGCCCAAGGACATCTTCTTCAAACATCTGGCATAGCAAGTGAGCACGTGGAGCATAAATGCAAAATTAACCCAAGAACTATCAAAGAGAGTAGTAAAAAATCAAAACCAATCAAATTGGATTTGGTGGGGGCTTCTGGTTAAACTTACTATATTAAATACATGTATTTTTCTCCCTCCCTCTCCAAATCCTAGTGAACCGATGGGAAAGGAAGAAAAAAGCCATAGCCCAATAAGGGCAGAGAAAGAGGCAGACAAGGAAAAAACTGACCTTTTGGAAAACGGTAAGACAGAGAAGTGGTTGCTCACCTAGCAAACCCATGAAAGCTGAAACCTAAGTTTTCATGAGGCAGGGGAAAACTGGAGTGGAGGATACCCACAGGAAACCAAACCAGTTTTGCTGTAAAATACAAAAAGGTTCAGAAATTGTACGCTTCAAGACCCTCTGAAGGCAGGGGTACAGGGTACAGATGATAAAAGATGGTAGGTTGACAGTGTCCAAAAGAATCCTCTAGACCAGAGGTTGTCCTGCTAAGAATGCCATTATTTTGTTTTGTTTTTAGTTTTTAAAGGGTTGTTTAAAAAAAAAAAAAAAAAAGAGGAGGAGGAAGAGAAGGAAGACAACATGCCACAGAGACCGTGACACAGGCTGCAAAGCCCATAATCTTTATTCTCTAGCTCTTTACAGAAAAACTTTGCCAACTCCTGATCTAGAACAGGAGATCAGAACTGCAATTCCTTTCCAAAAAGGAAGTGACTCCTCCCTAACCCTGAAGAAGCCAGGATATTTACTCTCTAAAGAAGGTGAACTAGAGAGTTGAGACTTGGGAGCATCAGGGTTAGCCCAGGGCAGGAAAGAGGCTACACACTGAAAACAGGGAGCTGAGGTGTAAGTCTTTATGCTAAACAGTGAAATAACCAGCTCCCAGGATGCAAGAAATCAAGCTGATATCCTCCAAGAAGAGACTGGATAATCGCTTTCCAGCAACGCAGCCAACTCAAGACTAACGACCTACTTCAGAGACACCCCCAAGAAAACGTGTCCTTGACTTAGGGTAAGAGCTTCAAGATGACAAGTATGACTCATACACAAAAGGTTTTTAGTTCGGCTTGGCGTTTAACTATTAAATAGTTAATACCGAACAGTTGGTATTTAACTATTAAAGAGTACAGACAATCTAGGATTATTAGTTGTTTTAGTTAGGCCTCTGTTTTAAGAAAGACAGAGACCAAAAGAAATAAAATAGTACAGCATCATCCTGATACCAAAGCCTGGCAGAGACACAACAAAAAAAAAAGAATTTTAGACCAATATCCCTGATGAACATCGAAGCAAAAATCCTCAATAAAATACTGGCAAACGGAATCCAGCAGCACATCAAAAAGCTTATCCACCATGATCAAGTGGGCTTCATCCCTGGGATGCAAGGCTGGTTCAACATACGAAAATCAATAAATGTAATCCAGCATATAAACAGAACCAATGACAAAAACCACATGATTATCTCAATAGATGCAGAAAAGGCCTTTGACAAAATTCAACAACGCTTCATGCTAAAAACTCTCAATAAATTAGGTATTGATGGGACATATCTCAAAATAATAAGAGCTATCTATGACAAACCCACAGCCAATATCATACTGAATGGGCAAAAACTGGAAGCATTCCCTTTGAAAACTGGCACAAGACAGGGATGCCCTCTCTCACCACTTCTATTCAACATAGTGTTGGAAGTTCTGGCAAGGGCAATCAGGCAGGAGAAGGAAATAAAGGGTACTCAATTACGAAAAGAGGAAATCAAATTGTCCCTGTTTGCAGATGACATGATTGTATATCTAGAAAACCCCATTGTCTCAGCCCAAAATCTCCTTAAGCTGATAGACAACTTCAGCAAAGTCTCAGGATACAAAATCAATGTGCAAAAATCACAAGCATTCTTATACACCAATAACAGACAAACAGAGAGCCAAATCATGAGTGAACTCCCATTCACTATTGCTTCAGAGAGAATAAAATACCTAGGAATCCAACTTACAAGGGACGTGAAGGACCTCTTCGAGGAGAACTACAAACCACTGCTCAATTACATAAAAGAGGATACAAACAAATGGAAGAACATTCCACGCTCATGGGTAGGAAGAATCAATATCATGAAAATGGCCATACTGCCCAAGGTAATTTATAGATTCAATGCCATCCCCATCAAGCTACCAATGACTTTCTTCACAGAATTGGAAAAAACTACTTTAAAGTTCATATGGAACCAAAAAGGAGCCTGCATTGCCAAGTCAATCCTAAGCCAAAAGAACAAAGCTGGAGGCATCACACTACCTGACTTCAAACTATACTACAAGGCTACAGTAATCAAAACAGCATGGTACTGGTACCAAAACAGAGATATAGACCAATGGAAGAGAACAGAGCCCTCAGAAATAATGCCACATATCTACAACCATCTGATCTTTGACAAACCTGACAAAAACAAGAAATGGGGAAACGATTCCCTATTTAATAAATGGTATTGGGAAAACTGGCTAGCCATATGTGGAAAACTGGCTAGCCATATGAAGAAAGCTGAAACTGGATCCCTTCCTTATACCTTATACAAAAATTAATTCAAGATGGATTAAAGACTTAAACGTTAGACCTAAAACCATAAAAACCCTAGAAGAAAACCTAGGCAATACCATTCAGGACATAGGCATGGGCAAGGACTTCATGTCTAAAACACCAAAAGCAATGGCAACAAAAGCCAAAATTGACAAATGGGATCTAATTAAACTAAAGAGCTTGTGCACAGCAAAAGAAACTACCATCAGAGTGAACAGGCAACCTATACAATGGGAGAAAATTTTTGCAATCTACCCATCTGACAAAGGGCTAATATCCAGAATCTACAATGAACTCCAACAAATTTACAAGAAAAAAACAAACAACCCCATCAAAAAGTGGGCAAAGGATATGAACAGACACTTCTCAAAAGAAGACATTTATGCAGCCAAAAGACACATGAAAAAATGCTCATCATCACTGGCCATTACAGAAATGCATATCAAAACCCCAATGAGACACCATCTCACAAAAGTTAGAATGGCGATCATTAAAAAGTCAGAAAACAACAGGTGCTGGAGGGGATGTGGAGAAATAGGAACACTTTTACACTGTTGGTGGGACTGTAAACTAGTTCAACCATTGTGGAAGTCAGTGTGGCAATTCCTCAGGGATCTAGAACTAGAAATACCATTTGACCCAGCCATCCCATTACTGGGTATACACCCAAAGGATTATAGATCATGCTGCTATAAAGACACATGCACATGTATGTTTACTGCAACACTATTCACAATAGCAAAGATGTGGAACCAACCCAAATGTCCAACAATGATAGACTGGATTAAGAAAATGTGGCACATATACACCATGGAATACTATGCAGCCATAAGAAAGGATGAGTTCATGTCCTTTGTAGGGACATGGATGAAGCTGGAAACCATCATTCTCAGCAAACTATCGCAAGGACAAAAAACCAAACACCACATGTTCTCACTCATAGGTGGGAATTGAACAATGAGAACACATGGACACAGGAAGGGGAACATCACACACCGGGGCCTGTTGTGGGGTGGGGGGAGTGGGGAGGGATAGCATTTGGAGATATACCTAATGTTAAATGACGAGTTACTGGGTGTAGCACACCAACATGGCACATGTATACATATGTAACTAACCTGCATGTTGTGCACATGTACCCTAAAACTTAAAGTATAATTTAAAAAGAAAAAAGAAACAAAATAGTAACACAGGGAAAATGTGGGCAAGTGTCCTGAGCAGAAGAAAAGTAAAACAAAACAACAGCAAAAAAATTTAAAAGATGAAAAATGAGTCAAAAATATAAGAAAATCATAAAGCTAGGCCAGAATTATCCAATATGTGAATAACAGGAGTTTTAGAAAGAGAGACTAGAAAAAATAAAAGGAGTAAAATTTCAAAGAAATAATTCAAAAACATTTCCAAGAATTGAAGATGAGTGTTCAAACTGAAAAGGTCCATCAACTTCCCAGTACAACTCATGAAAAAGGGGCCCCACGAAGATTTAACACTATGAAATATTAAAATACTAAGGAAGGAGAGAAGGGTCTAAAAACTTTCAAATGGGAAGAAAAGATCACATGGAAAGCAATGGTATTAGAGTGGCATAGATTTCTCAACAACAGCAACACCTGAAGCTAAAAGATGATGAGGCACTATCTTCAAAATGCTGAGGAAAAATTATTTCCAAGCTAGAATTCTATATTCAGCCAAAAGGTCAATAAAGTATGAAAGTGGAATAAAGCTCTACAAAGTCTCAAAGAGATTACCTCCAATGCATTCTTTCTCAGAAAGCTACAGGATGAATGTTCCTTGACAGAATGAAGAAGGGAGGTAAATAATGAGGAAGAAAATAAGATCTGGATACAGAGGATCCAAAACAAGAGAAGATAATGGGATTCCAGATGACACAGCTATGCATCAAGCTGAGAGAGCAAACTGTCCAAATTGGAGCATGAAGCCAGAGGAGGCCAGGAAAGGTAATTCTAAGGGGAGGGAAAAATAAACTGACTGAATACATGTTGGTTTGAAATTACTGAGAGAAAATGTTTCAGATTTTGAGGAAAGTTTGGAGATGAAAGAGTGACTGTTACCAAAAAAATAATAAGACTTGTACAAGAAATGAAATGGAATCACAGTATACTATGTAGTTAGGATGTGAATAGCTAAAGTAAACAAATATAAACTCTCATACTGATAAGCTAAAAAAAAAAAAGAGGGAGAAATACAATACACTGAGAGAAGTTTAATTTTCAGAACCACCCTGCCATGAGACATTTTGAGTTTAATTTTCAGAACTACCCTGCCATGAGACATTTTATTATCATTTACAGATGAAGAACCTGAGCTTCAGAGAGGTTCAATGACTTGCTACAGCCATGCTATAGTTGAGTAGGAAATATGGCTTCCCCCAGCATCTTCTGTGCCATGATCCTTGCTTCATTTGTAGCAATGCCTCTTAGGTAACACAAAAATCTCTGAATAACCTCAAAATGCAACTGTGTGCTGGAAACCTCCATCCCAGCAGTACTCAAACATGGCACCTCTACAACTGTTCCTTTTACCACCAAATCCAGAAACTTCTCCTGGGCTCCTATAGCTCATCTAAGCTCAAAATCCTTTACCTCTTCCCTCTCCAACAAGTCAACACTTCAAACCATGTCAAATCTGTTAGTTCTCCCTATTACCTCATTTTTGCCTGCCCCCTCCCTTCATTCCCACTGACAAGACCCTCAATGTATTCTCATTGTCCAAGAAACCCTGCAACTAGCTCCAATATGGCCTCCTGCTCTATTCATTCAAATCTCTAAATTAATTAATTCAATACAAATGTACTAAGTGCCAGGACTCTTCCAGGCACTGGGGATACAGAAGTGAACAAAGCCCCTGCATACATCTAGTTGAGCAGCTTGGGGGACAAGTATTAAACTCACAAACCAATATGGAAATCCACCCAATAGCAGTAAGTACTATGAAGAAAATGAACCAGGTAAATGATGGAGAGTGTCACTGGGGCTGAGCCTTGTCTACATCAAAGAGCAAGAAGGCCTCTTTTGGTAAGGAGCTAACCATGTGATAATCTGAGGAAAGACCATTCCAAGCAGATCAATCAGCAAATGCAGAGACTCTGAGGTGAGGGAGGGTCAGGCAAGAGAGGATAGAACATGTTTCAAGAGAGAGGCAGGGCCAGGTCACAGACAGTGATAACATTTATTTGGACTTGTAAAAGTTATTTAGCTGTGCAGAATGTAGTGGCAAGGCAAGCATAAAAGCAACAAGCCACTAAAGAAGCTGCTGTGGCAGCCCAGTTGAGAGATGACAGTGGCTTGGGTGAGCCTTGTGACAGTGGAGGCTGTCTACAGAAGCTGGGTCTGCAATATATTCTGCAAGTAGAACTAATAGAGTTGTTGATGGAAGGGACATGAGAGGCATGGGAAACAGAGACTTCAACGTTTACTGTAAAAAGAGATATGCATCCCAGCCATGGCCATATCATTAAACAACTGAAAAACCTGTAATAGCTCCCAACTGCCTGTAGAATGATGCCCAAATTCCTTAGTCTGGCATAGCCTTTCTTATCCTTCCCAATCTTACCACCCTGTTTATTTTACACATCATTTGTACTTCCCAAACTCCACTCCCCTAAGATTTCCCCTGGGCCCACTGTTGTGAACTGTCCTTCCTGGCTCCCTTTCCCCCCATAAACTGAGTCTGTTCTTTAGCTCCAGTGCCTTTTATACAGATCCAGACTTTCTGGGGTAAAGGTATTTGATTTACCTTTGAAGCCCCCTAGTGATTAGCAAAACAATTCCACCACACACACACATACACAGACACACAGACACAGACACACACACACACACACACCACACACACATACTCCTGCCTACATCACTGAAGTGTGGCAAAGAGAATGGCAAGAAAGAAGAGAATGATCCCAGGACTTTGGGAGGCCAAGGTGGGTGGATCACAATGTCAGGAGTTCAAGACCGTCTTGGTCTTGAAGGCCAAGATAATGAAACCCTGTCTCTACTAAAAATACAAAAATTAGCCTGGCATGGTGGCGGGTGCCTGTAATCCCAGCTACTCAGGAAGCTGAGGCAGAGAATTGCTTGAACCCCGGAGGTGGAGGTTGCAGTGAGTCGATATCGTGCCCCCGCCCTCCAGCCTGGGCGACAGAGCAAGACTCTGTCTTTAAAACAAACAAACAAACAAACAAACAGAGAGAGAGAGAATGGCACTTTTACATAAGTGCTGTGAAAGAGAGCAGGGGCCCCAGGCTACCATGCAAGCTTATATCAGTGTTGCATTTGGTATGAGTTCATCCAATTATTTAATGAAAGTATGGTTAGAGTGCATTTCAAGATTCCATATTTTTTGTGGAAAATACTCAGATTTTTATATGATCACCATGGTGCCGGAAAAACACTAACACAGACAGAAAACCATGTTTTAGTCTTGGGATAGCAACTATGTGTTATTAAGATATAATTTTTTTAATTGCACTCTTCAGTTTTTTCATTATAAATAACGGATATTAAAAGACATCTTTGAAGGCTGTTGTGAGGACTGAATTTGTATGTATGAACTTTTTAACTTCTAAGATGCTATTTAAACATTTGGTGGCAGTAACATTGACGGTAAGGACCCTTCAGCATTTTGCTGGTTTTCAAAGACTATCATGTGGAACAAGATCTATTACAATACTGGCCTAGTTAATCTTCTACAACAGCTGGAACCAGTGCTCAACTGACTAGATGGTGGTGGTGATAGGGTATCAATTTCTCTAGTTAAAAATGCTGAAGTGTCTATATAAAAGGAAACATTATTTATTCCTCTTACTAGTAAAGAAAACAAAAAGAAAAATTAACATGGAATGACACGTGGGGCACTACTTAAGCGCTTTCTATATCCACAGAGGGAACCGGGGACAAAAATTAATAAACTAAGACAATCCTAAATTCCATTAACATATGTGCAAGCAGCTGCAAAAAACAAGTGGATTAGTAAAGAAGTAAGAAAGAAGATCAAACTTGATTCACTCTAATAATCTCAACTAGATCCCCTAAATACCTAAGTCTGTAACTGCTATGGAATGAAACTGTAATTACAGATGGTGAGACACACTCACTGTGATTAAATGTATGTAATCTGGACATTCACTTAGGTTGTAAATCCAGACTATACACAAATTACAGACCCACTTATTGTATTTGTGCTATAATCTTTAAGGATGAAAACACTGAAGAAATTTGAGAGGAGAACCACGATGAATATTAAAACAGAGCAGTTAACAAGAATTTGAATGCATATTATTTTGGTTGCTAGTAACAGATTCCTAATTAGAAAAATCTAAAGCAAAAAGGGGAATTTGCCAGCTCATAAAATCTAAGAGGAAAAAAACCTAAGGGGTTAACCCTGGTATGATCAACTGGAACCACAAGGCCAGTGGAGTAGAGTTAGGATTAGACAAACAAATCCACAGATGTCCACAACACACAAATGGACAGAACATAGAGCCAGGGAACCAGGAAATCACAGTTCCAGATTTGGTGCTGTATTCTTCAACAAGACACTCTATCTCTCTGAACCGTGCCTTTTTTCCTTCATCTGAAAAATTAGACACTGGACTAATAGTCTCTGATGTGCATGTATAGTGTTAGAAGTATTTTCAGTATTAGAGATTCATCTCTACCCACAAGCGCAACCAGCATTACCTGACACTAGACAAGCCAAAACATCAGAGTTCCTTTTGCAAAACCAGACACACAGCTTCCTCTTCAACATGTGGGAATTTATCAAGAGTCATTCTGTAGCTAGAAGGTAGCTGCTAGTGTTCCACCTTCCCATTACATTTAATAAAGAATTTCTGTCCTTTCAATACATTTCTGTTCATTGCTTTTTTCTTTTTAATTCCTATGCGTCAAATCACTTGAATGCCATTCTCTCTTCGAGGAATTACATATCTATTGAGAAAAATAAATATATTGACACACAGAGACAGTTTGGAGGTCAGGTGAGCGAGAAAATACTGGGGAAACGATGAATATTCTCTACTGAAAACACATACATCAACTCCAGAACAAAAGATTATAAATATATTATTTAAATACCAAAGTAGGATAACAATTTATACTTCCTGGAAGATCAAGGACTTTTTCTCTTAAGATGCACTTAAGTCTACAAGATTGTCTCCATCATCCTATAAGATGTATATTAAGTTAACTGCATTCTACCATTTGCTGCTCCTACAAAAATCCCAATGGAATGATGTTCACTACATTCACTTTATAGAAGAGAAACCAAAGGAAACAAAGAAAGAACCTTAGGCATATGGAGGTAAATGAGCCTACAGAAACACAAGGAAGAAGTGGGAGCTGGGCATTAAACCACTGGTCCAGGTCTCTGTCTATAAACCCAGAGGACTACCTGTTCCTGAAGAATCCACCTCCAGCCCAGCTTATGGGTATCATCACTGTGTGCCGTTTTCTGGTGATAAGCATAATATTAAGGTCTCCAAATTAACTTTTAAAGAGGAGAGGAGAGTTGAATTGAAAACAGAGTTAAGTTTGGCCAATAACCATTTTGAAATCCCTTATCTAACAAAATTTAAAAGATAGGAAGAGTCACCTTATTTCAGAACAGAAAATTCCAAACTTCCAAACTGTAATCAAAACTATAATCCCATATACATACGGGAGAGATATTCAATCTTCGGATAAATTTACTGACTCTGCCACAAAGATTAGCAGTAATAAACCAAACCAAACTGAGAATTCAATTAAAGCCTCAGCTTCTTGATTTAATCAATCATATATGTACCTGATACTGTACTAGAAATGAGACAAGAGATTTCTTTGTTGCTTTTAAAAAGTTTAACACAGGGTCTCTGTCCTCAAGGAAATAATTCAGTTGAGAAGAAAAAACAACATATTTTGAAATTCATAAAGCAGTCTAAGAAGAATCAGAAGGCATCTTCTTTTTCTGAATATTCCATCCCAGCATTCTATCTGCAAGTGGAGGGACCTGGGATCCCACAAACCCATCATCCAGCAACAATGATGAGTTGAGACAGGTGAACTGCTGACCAAGGGAGCAAGCAGGAATGTCCTACAGAGAACTGAAGACTCAGTGGAGGGGAAGCCAAATGGCCTAGGTTTTCAGCCCTAGTTCCAGCATTCTCCATGATTAACTTTTAGGTAAGAAGTTCTTTGCCTTCAGAATCTACTACCCTGCCAACCCCTAGATGCAGGAGAATGTAGTGAACACCTTCCTCCCCGTTTCCAGCTGCTAGACCTCCATCTCCAGGAGTATCACAAAGTAGAAGAGGGCAAAATAAAGCCAGATAGTGGCAGAAGGCAAACTGTCCTTTGTGGGAGCAGGTAGGGTGGTATAGATGCATATTTGCATATTAATACTAAACTAGAAGCCATGAATTTGAGAAGTACAACATTCATTCAACAAATATTTCATATTTTATAAAAGTTCACTTCACAATATTTAAGAATCAGTTCTGTACCAACCACTGTGTACATACTGAATAAGGTAAAATTGGTGGTCTCAAGTCATCTATGATATGACAATCAATAAACAATCAATGCTAGAAGGGAAAATCAAGCAGGATAAGAGAGACACAGTTGTATGACAGGTATGGAGGGAGACAGTATTTTAATCAGGATGGTCAAGCATCCTCTCTGAGAAAGCTAAAATTTAGAGAAAAACTCCAGCAAGTAAGAGAACAAACAACATAGGTATTGGAGGCTTGAGACAAAAATGTTTCCAGTGTAGTAAAGAAATACATCTCCATAGACAATTTATATAACACAGATACTAGGCCTAATGACCAGGTATGTTCATCATTTTACATCAAGAAAAGGAGGGGCTGGTTGGTATTCAGCTGATTGTTAACAGTTGGTATCCTTAATGGTTGTTAACTATCTTGACTAACCCATGACAAAAAGTAAATTTTCAATAAATTACTGTTCTTCTAAGAAATGTACTATAAAAACCACCCCTGTAGGTTTTAAATAACAACAATAATAACAAAAACCCCACAAAATAATACAAAATGAAAGTATCTGTCTTACTCCAAGGCCTATTCTATAGATGTAAGTACCATCAAGAGTTCCTTGTAGGCAAAAGCCACACCAAGGCAATTTTCAATGCCCTATATTCACTGTCACTTAGCCCTAAAAAAAAAAATCTTCTTATCAATAAAGTCACAAAAAAAAGTTTTTATCAGAAAAAAAGGAGTTCTTTGTATACCCTTTCTGAAATTATCCATATGTAATCTGGGCATTTTTAAAACTTTTCATTCGATAGATCATGTCATATAAACTATTCTCAATCTGACTTTTTAAATTCAAGAATATAACTCAGAGATCCTCCATCTCAGCACACACAAATTTAGCTTAGACTTTTCAACAATGAATATGCTCTTGGACATAGATGTTATCACTTCTTTATTTAGTATCCTATTGATGGACATTTAGATTGTTACCAATTTTGGTTTTTTGCCATTCCAAGTAATGCCACAGTGAACATCTGGACATATTTACCTTTCACACGTGTATGAATGTATCCATAGGACATACTTCTAAACACACAGTTGATGAATCAATCAGCATACTCATTTATTTGCTACAGATTCCTAAACTTTCCTCTAAAAATATTTATACCCACAAGAAACAGTGTTTGAGAGTACCTATTTTCCCTATGGGGAAATGCCAGCCTTACAAAAACTGGGTATTGGCAAACTTTTTGATTATTACTAATCTGATACATGAAAATAGTAGTATCACACTACTGTCTTGATTTGTATTTATTTATGAATAAGGTAATTACCTATATGTTTACAAGCCATTTGTGTTTCTTTATCTGTGAGCTGCTTTCACATCTGCGGCATACACAACTGTTTGCCTACATATTATCCATTCTCCCTATCTTCCTTACAGTAAGGCAATCCCCAATTTTGTTTGGGGCAGAAAAGTGCCTAGCTTCCCAAACTCTTTTGTGGCTGGTTAGCTAAGTGGCAAAGTTTTCTAGCAGAGCTTATTAAAGGGCAGACTTCACTAGCACAAATTTTACTGGCTGCTGCCATCTGCTTCAGACTTTGTGCCTGAAAGTGGAACAGCTATCTTTTTCTCATGAAGAATAAAGCCACCTACTAAAGACAGCCAAACAGAAAGAGGCTAAGCCCCAAATGCACTATGAAGCCTGTGTGCCAGGCTGAAAGGCTGGATTGCTTTCAGATGTTTTATGTGAGAAAATAAAAGCCCTCATTTTGTTAAGCCCTTCTGTCTGGATTTGTCATATCAACATAATCCCAAACTGAAAATTTCCTTCATCCAGATCTTTATTGGGTACTTGTATTTTTTTCTTACTAATTTGCTATACTCTTTACTTATTAAGGCAGTAAGCCCTTGGCTATTATGTGTTGCAAATATTTTTCCCCAGTTGGTCATATATTTGTTAGTTTTGTCTATGATCTTTTTTGTAATACAGAAGTTTTTAATGCTTATGTAACCAAAATATGTAGTCTCTTTCTTCTAAGGCTTCTGTGTTGGCAGTTTTACAAGAAAGGTCTTCCCTAATCAAAAATTATGAAAATAACTTATCCATGTTTTCTATTAGTGCTTTTACAATTATAATTTTTAATTTTAGAACTTCAGTTCTTCTGGACTTAATTTTGGTATAAAGACTGCAGTGAAGATCTTGTTGTTGTTTTATATTCCTAAATGGTCAGCCAATTGCCCAACATAAATTTCTTGAAAAAGGCCTCTCTTACCCATTGACTTGAAATACATTTTTAATCACATAGTAAATTCCCATATGTATTTGCATCTGTACCTAGATTATCCTGTTCCATTGATGAAATTATTCCTATATAAATTTCGAGTGGCTTTATTTTCACAATATTCTTTGCTGCTTTCATATCATTTTTCCACAATATCTTAAACATCGGCTTGACAAATACTCTTGCCTTGACTTTAATTAGAATTTTCATATGGTCATAATTTAATTAACTGTAATTTTGCTTTAGGGTCAGAATGCCCTGATAATATTTTCCCAGGAAAGCCTAAAGACAAGAGTCAATTATAGCCTTGTCACTCCAAAATTCTGGGATCATGTGTATTCTTACACAAAGAAACGTGGCGTGGTACCCTAAAATAAAATACGCAAGTAGACTTGTACATAATTTAAAAGGATCGCTTATGCCTTTGATCAAATAAGTATCTTTGTAGAATGTCTTCTGAGATGTACATAGTAGGAAATGCAACATTTTTTTCACGGTCAGTTCTTACTCTGCTAATCTATCTTATTTGCCACAGGCTATAATCACCATCCATAATACTCCAAGAAAATAATTCTCAGCAACCCTCAGCCTACTCCCAAAAAACAGGACAAAAAGAACACAAAACAAACCAACCAACAAACAAAAAAAACCCTTAGTTCTAAGAGGGGTTAGATGGCAAGTTGTCTTCGAGTGAGGTAAAAACACCCAGGATTGGTATATTTTTAGGTCAATTAATCATGTGTATATGGAAGAATTCACTGATACACTGTTTAAAACATGTATAGCATTAAAACATTTTTTTTCTGGGTGAATAGAGTGTTTGCTCGTTAAATTCTAGATTCTATTTGTGCTAACTATCTTATGGTATCTACACTATAGTCCAAAGGCACCAGTGCTCCTGAGCAATGCCTTTTGCTTCAGGAGGACTATGCTGGTATCTTTTATGTGGACTTGGTAAACAAAGTTGATATGGCCAAATAATGCAGGTGAGCAACTTGGGGTACAGGGGACTGTCTCCACCAATCACTGCCTGAAGACCTTCCAAAGGACATCGGACCTTAAAGAACATTATACATTTAGTTGTTGTTGCTCATTGTGTTTCCTTCTCTGAGTTATTTCCTTATATACCCAATTTTACCATGAGAGCAACTCTATTCACTTTTACTTTGTGTGGTCAGATCCCACTTACTGTGCAGAAGCACATAACATAGAAGCCTTCTAGCACGCTTTTAATTCCTATGTAAAATCAGTTTAATGTAGCTTTGTGTGCTCTCATTAACTTTGTTTTTAAGTAAGTAAATAAATAAATCTATTTTATTGTGACAACAATGGCTTTGCACAGCTGCTGTGTGGGAAGCTTGATAAAATGGTGATTGCTGATATTCCAGTTTCTATTAAGTTTCTGGATACTTCAATATTTTTCACTTTGATGACTGTACTGAGAGGTTATACAGTTACATAATTATAAATGCATACTGTTATACGTGAACTTACAACTCTAGGTCTAGAAATACTGCAATGTTTACATTGTGAACTTTAGATGAAACTGTCACATATCCCTATATAGTGAATCACTGTATCCTGAACCCTATAATAGGGAGTCACCCATTAATGCAGGAGGACATTTACATAGAAAGCTATAATTCAATTGTACAACATATCAGTGCAATGATACACAGGGTTTTGCATCTCACTTGAATGTACTTCTCTATATAAAGGCATACCTTGAAGATACCGAAGGTTCATTTCCAAACAACCTCAATAGAGCAAATAACACAATAAACAGCAAATCACAATAAAGTGAGTCATGCAAGTTTTTTGGTTTCCCAGTGCATATGAAAGTTATGTTTACACTACTATACTATAATTTACTAACTGTATAACAGTGCTATGTCTAAAAAATGTAAATAACTTAATTTAAAAGTACTTTTATTGCAAAAATGCTAATGATTATCTGAGACTTAGATGAGTCATATCCTTTTGCTGGTGGGCAGTCTTGCCTCGATGTTGAAGGCTGCTGTTGGATCAGAGTGATGGCTCATGAAGACTGAGGTGGCTGTGACAATTCCTTAAAATAAGATGGCAATGAAGTTTGCTGCATCAATTGACTTCCTTTCATCAAAGATTTCTTTGTAGCATGCAATGCTGTTTAATCGCATTTTACTCACAGTAGAGCTTTCAAAATTAAAGTCAGTCCTCTCAAACCTTGAAGTTGCTTTATCAAATAAGTTATGCAATATCCTAATTCTTTGTCCTTATTTCAACAATGTTCACAGCTTCTTCACCAGGAGAAGATTTCATCTCAAGAAATCACTTTCTTTGCTCATCCACAGAAGCAACTCCTCATCTGTTAAAGTTTTATCATAAAATTGCAGCAATTCAGTCACATCTTCAGGCACCATTCGAATTCTAGTTTCTTGATATTTCTACCAAGTCTACAGTTACTTCCTCCAATGACGTCTTAAACTCCTCAAAGTCATCAATGAGGGTTACAATATACTTCTTCCAAACTCTTGTGAATGTTATTTTGACCTCTTCCCATGAATCACAAATGTTCCCAATGGCATCTAGAAGGTTTTTAATTTACTTGACCCAGATTTCAAAAGCAACAAGTCCTGATGGAGAAGGTTTTCTAAAGGTTTTTAATTTACTTGTCCCAGGTTCATGAGAAGAATCACTATCTATGGCAGCTATAGCCTTATAAAATGTATTCCTTAAATAATAAAGAGTTTCAGTATGGATATTATGTTAGCAGGCATGAAAACATTAATCTCCTTGTACATCTCCATCAGAACCCTTGGACGACCAGGTGCATTGTGATAGAACAAAACTATTTTGAAAGGAATATTTTTTCCTGAGCAGCAGCTCTCAACAGTGGGATTAAAGTATTCAGTAAACTGTGCTGTAAACAGGTGTGCTGTCATCTAGACTTTGTTGTCCCATTTATAAGGCACAGGAAGAGTAGATTTAGCATAAGTCCTAAGGGCCATAGGATTTTTTGAATGATAAATAAGCATTGGCTTCAATTGAAAATCACCAGCTGCACTAGTTTCTAACAAGAGAGTCAGCATGTTCTCAGAAGCCAAGGCACTGACTTCTCCTGGCCAGCTATGAAAGTCCTAGATGGCATCATCTTCCAACAGAAGGCCATTTTTGTCTGCCTTCAAAATCTGTTCTTTAGTGTAGTCACCTTCTTCAGTGATCTTAGCTAGATCTTCTGGATAACTTGTGGCAGCTTCTCCATAAGGACTTGTTGCTTCTTCTTGCATTTTTATATTATGGAGGCAGCTTCTTTCCTTATACCTCATGAATGAATCTCTGCTAGATTCTAACTTTCCTTCTGCAGCTTCCTCACCTCTCTCAGCCTTAACAGAATTAAAGAGAGTTAGGATCTTGCTCTGGATGGGGATCCTTAACACTGAGTGTTATATCAGATGTTCTATCCCCATACCAAGCTGTTTCACTTCCTTATCATCTGTGTGTTCACTAGAGTAGCACTTTTTAATTTCCTTCAAGAACTTTTCCTTTGCATTCACAACTTGGCTAACTGGTGTAGGAGGCCTACCTTTTGACCCATCTCAGCTTTTGACATGCCTTCCTCACTAACCTTAATCATTTCTAGCTTTTGACTTAAAGTGAGAGATTTGCAACTCTTCAATTCACCTGAACATGCAGAGTCATTAATTGGCCTAATTTCAATATGTTTGTGTCTCAGTGAATAAGGAGGCCAAGGACAGCAAGAGAAGCAGGGGAACAATTGGTTAGTGGAGCAATCAGAGCATACACATTTATTACACACAGTTAGGTTTATAGTCTTTTATGACCACAGTTTGTGGCACCCCAAAACATTACCATAGTAACATCAAAGATCACTGATGACAGACTATCAGCACAGATACAGTAACAATAAAAAAGCTTGAGATATTGCAAGAATTACCAAAATGTGACATAGAAATACAAAGTGAGCATACACTGTTGGAAAAATGGCATCAATAGATTTGTTCAATGCAGAGTTGCCATAGATCTTCAATTTGTTTTGAAAAATGCAGTATCTGCTAAGCATAATAAAATGAGGTATGCCTCTATTCCATTCTTAGTGAACTCGCTGAACATACTAAATACCTGCTCTGTACTCAATGCTCTCCCAGGCAGTGTGATACACATACATTAAAAAAAAAAAACAAAAAAACTTCCTGAAAAACCTACAACTCTGTTGGCCAGACACAATTTACTTATATAAAGCTAGAACACAGCATACAGTAATATTTTAAATTTTTATATATACAAATTCATATATATACATACTCCATACATACTATAAATATGTACGTGTCTCACTAGAATCTACAGGCAACTAGACTATCTGTTCACCACTGACCACCCAGAACAGTGTCTGACACATAGTAGGTGATCAACAAATACTTCTTAAGTAAATAAATGAGAAGCTATTGAGCTATTGGAATCTGAGAAGGGCATACTCACTTTATTAGGGAAAGGCCTCAGGATGGAGAAAAGAAGGAAAATCCGCCCTTGGATAATGGGTTGAACTTGGTTCAACATCATGGTGCTGAGCAAACACTAGATAATCAGTCACAGCTCTTGACTATTTGGACAATGTGAACATTGATAAAGGTCACAAAGAAGAGTGCTCAGAATATGGCAGACACTTAGTATCCACTACATGATCTGGACCTAGAGAAAGGCTGAAGGCTGCGTGACCAGGACATGTGGAAAGATGATGTCCCTAACAGGCAGTGCTGGGAAAAGAGCCAACTGGGTTTAGACATGGAATAGTTTTGTCAAATCAAGGAACTAATGATTAATGAAAGGAGCCAAGAAGAGAAGGGACAGGAACAAAGTCTGGAAGTCCAAGGGACAATAATGTAGAGACCACCTAGATCTATGGAGGAGGAGAAACAACATGAAAAGAAAATCAAATGGACTAAAATGGAAACATCAGAGAGGAATGGCAAGGAACTGATGGTGCAGACAGGGGAACTCACTGAAATCGGAACAGCAGGGGAAGAAACAGACCTGAGGGATCTTGTGGCAAAAGAGAAGAATGGATGAGGGAATTGCTATAAAAGACAGCAACTGGTGGCCAAGACGTTCAAGAGAGTGGTATTGTCTTCAGGATCTACTTAGCATGTTGATGACACAATGGTCACATTAATCAGGGACTTAACTGTTTAATGAAATTCCAATATGATTTTTAGGTGTTTCAAAAAGTCAAGCAAGCACTGCTAGACCTGGAGATCTCATGGTGGAAGACTCGCATTGTAAACATTCTCTTCCTACTTGGGAATGGCACATACTTACATTGGGATTTAAGAGCCTAAACTGAAAGGGAGGGAGATCATAAAAAGGTGACTCATCACCTAGAAGAGTGCATGGATAGCATCATTAATTTTCCTTCATTTATTCTTTAGCTAGTTATTACATACTATTCATTACATACTGAACCCCATTCTAGATGATGGGATTACATCAGTAAACAAGATACTGATGGTCCCAGCTCACAGGAAGGTTACATTCTTATGGCAGAAGTGGCTAAGCAAGCAAATACACACACACACATCATTTACAACAGTAATAGTCCCATGGAGGAAACAAACAAGGGGCTGAGAAGGAGGCTGATAGGGCCAAGAGGAACCCACCTCTGCATGGTCTTTCAGAGCAGGTGGTATTTCAATTCTGACTAAAAGATGAGGAAGAAGGAAGATTGGAAAAGATGAGGAAGATGAAGGTTGGAAAGAAGGATGTTCCAGATGAAGAAAATAGCACATGCCAAGGTCCCGAGAAGTAAAGAACCTAGGAATTGAGGGAAAAAAAAAAAAACAAGGAGGCCAGTGTCCTGAGCAAGAAAGTGACCTGAGATGATGTTGAGGAGACAGACAGTAATCACACTGGAAACCATGAGGTAGTGTCTGCATTTCATCCTCTTTTCAGTGGAGGGCCATCAAAGGGATAAGACAGTAAATTTATATCTTCAGAAATAAAATCTTTAGAGAATGAATTGAAACTTGCTGCTCTGTGGAGAATGATGGGGTGGGGATAGTTGTCAAGAGAAGAGGCAGGAAGACTGCTTAGGAAACGTCTGTGGTAGTTTCAGGGAGAGTTCCTTGGTGAGTCTGGAGAGACCTCCATGTCCCCTGGATGGCCTCCCTTCCCCTGTCCCAGGGAGGTATCCTAGCATGGCTGAATGAGCAAACCCTCACCACAGTACTTAGTATATGCCATAGCATATGCTGCTTAGAGTAGAAGTGGGACAAGAAGAAACATGACTGAGGACTGAAGCCAGGTGCTCTACCGAAGAGAGAATGTGAGTTACTGCTCCCCATCAGGGGGCCCACATACCACAGCTAAATGTGCGCAAGTGGTTACTAACCTCGACCTGTCATTTCAACCAGATTATTTATATGTCCCCTTGTCATTACATAATATCAAGTGCAGTGCCCTAAGGACAGTTGTCAGAGAATTCTGGGCACAGCAAGGCCATTTCCTGTGAAATTCCTTCCCAAGTCTGAGGCTCTGAATTCCTTCCTTGTGTCAGTCCCTGGAGGCCTTGTTTATCCCTGGAAGCCCCCATCATCCTAATTCAGCAGAGCTCCAAATTGTTAACCTTAGGACACTGGGCAGGATCTACTTTATAGCTTGTCATTTTTTACTAAATAAAGCCCTGAAAATGCCTAGGAAGACTTCACCAGAAGTCTTCACTTTGTGGTGGAATTTAAGCTGACCTGTTTGATTTAATTGCATATTTTTACATTCTACACATGTCTAGGAGCCTTGGGCTGTGGAGAATCTTTTACTGTGTCTAATAAATAAAATGAAAATAAGGAACTGCAGGATCAAACAATAAATGCCTTCTTAAAAAAACAGGGAAAAATGAGAGCCATTAACTTTAAAAGTTTTTAAAAACATTTTTGGAGAGTAAATCTTATCATTTATCACTGACAAAATGGCTAATAAGACAGCAAGGGTAACTGAAAATTATTAACTCCTTTCCTTCATTTGTATTGGTAAAAATATCTCTGCCAGAATTAATACAGGGGGTCTTCAAAAAATTCATAGAAACTGTGCATTATGAAACTATGCATGGATTTCAAAAAATGTTTGCAAGAAAATAAACTCACACTAACTTGTTATAACATGTCTGAAAGAGATCTAGTTTGAAGCACTAAGAAATATAAGACATCAGTTTGAAAAGAGCCCCTCTCACAGTGACATCAATTCTACTAAAGTTGAAGAAAGAACAAACATCAAACTTATGGTGAAGGTTGGGTGGGAGAATGGTGGAATCACTGATGCTTTATGAAAAGTTCATGGGGACAATGCCCCAAATAAATCAGCAGTTTACAAATGCATTACTCATTCTAAGAAGAGACGAGACAATGTTGAAGATGAAGCCTGCAGCAGCAGACCATCCACATCAATTTGCAAGGAAAAAAATTTGTCTTGTTCATGCCCTGATTACAGAGGACTGACAATTAACAGCAGAAACCATAACCAACACCCTGGTCTGCTGCTGTGCATTTCATCTTCAACACTGTCTCATTCCTTCTTAAAATGAGTTATCCATTTGTAAACTGCTGATTTACATGCGGCATTGCCCCATAAACTTTTCACAAGGCAATAGATATCTCAATTGCTTCAGCTTACACAATACTGACTGAAAAATTTAAGTTGAACGAACTCTCCACTCGCCAGGTGCCAAAACTGTTGCTACCAGATCAGCTGCAGACAAGAGCAGAGCTTTCAATGGGAATTTTAAACAAGCGGGATCAAGATCCTCAAGCACTTCTTCAAAGAACTATAACAGCAGATGAAACATGGCTTTACTAATAGGATCCAGAAGACAAAGCACAATCAAAGCAATGGCTACAAAGAGATGGAAGTAAACCCATCAGAGCAAAAACATACCCGTCAAGAGCAACGGTCATGGCAACAGTTTTTTGGGGATGCTAAAGACATTTTGCTTGCTGACTTTCTGGAGGGCCAAAGAATGATAAATCTGCTTATTATGAGAGTGTTCTGAGACCATCAGCCAAAGCTTTAGCAGAAAAATGCCTAGGAAGAGTTCACCAGAGAGTCCTCTACCACAACAACATCCTGCTCACTCCTCTCATCAAACAAGGGCAATTTTGTGAAAGTTTTGATGAAAAATCATTAGCCCTCCACCATATAGTCCTGATTTGGCTCCTTCTTTTTGTTTGCTAACCTAAAGAAAAAAAAAAAAACCTGTAAAGGGTGCCGATTATTCTTCAATTAATGATGTAAAAAAGACTGCATTGACACTGTTATATACTCAGGACCCTCAGATCTTTCGGAATGGACTAAATGGCTGGTATCACTGCTTGCAAAAGTGTCTTTAACTGGCTGAAGCTTATGTTGAGAAATAAAGTTTATATTTTTAATTCCATTTTTCATGAACTTTTTGCAGTCCCTTCACGGGACATCAGTGGCATTGAAAGACCAAATTGATTTGTCAGTCACCTTTGTCTTAATTTATACAAGAGCAAGCACATGACAGCCAAACTTAAGTCACTCTAAGGAAAAATAAAATAATAAAATAAAATAAAAAGCTTGTAATGAGAAAAGAACTAAATACAAAAGCAAGTACTTACTAGGAAAAAAATGGTCAGAATAACCCACAAGCCAGACTTTTCTTTTTGTTCACAACATACAAGAAGGAAAAATGTTTTAAAATGGGATCCTATGAGTTCATGTCCTTTGCAGGGACATGGATGAAGCTGGAAACCATCATTCTCAGCAAACTATCACAAGGACAGAAAACCAAACACCACATGTTCTCACTCATAGGTGGGAAATTGAACAATGAGATCACTTGGACACAGGGCAGTGAACATCACACACTGGGGCCTGTTGGGGGGTGGGGGACTGGGGGAGGGATAGCATTAGGAGAAATACCTAATGTAAATGATGAGTTGATGGGTTCAGCAAACCAACATGGCACATGTATACCTGTGTATCAAACCTGCACGTTATGCACATGTACCCTAGAACTTAAAGTATAATAAAAAATAAAATGGGATCCTATAAATTATATACATTATTTTAAAACCCAAACATTCAGGTAAATAAAATGTAAAAAGCAGGATGGTATATATATACGATAGGATGGCTTTAGGGAAGTCTTAATCAATAAATAATGCTTTATGCTCAAAAACAACTTTTACTTTATAGAATTTTTGTAAGAAAGAAATAAAACCACAAAACTTTATTGTAGTATACTTAAAGGATTTAAATTAACCTAAATTTACATGAAGAAAAATATTTTATAGATGTTTTTCTGTATATAGACATATAGATAAACTCACAACTTTTTAATGCTTTTTTTCTTTTTAATTTTATTTTATTTTTCAACTTTTATTTTAGATTCAGGAAGTATACAGTTTCTTAAATAGGCATTAATCATCTGTGATAAGGCTGCAATGTCAATCTTAAGAATTTTGGGAACTCTACCTACAGAAGAACAAGTTTATCCAAATATGCAGAAACACAGACATTCACAATCTAATAGAGCTATGTTAATAAGCTGGAGTAAACACTGAATTATCACACTAATTTTAGTGATTCCATATAAGCAGGGTCTGTTACGGATCTATATACCAGAAGGGGCTAATAACTAAAGGACAAAAAGACCCTACACCCACAGAATTGCCTGACAGTGTAAAAATCAAGTGAAGAATCACTGTGAAATTCATTTTTTTAAAAATCTAAATTTCAAGAAAGATGTTTTCATTTGTAAGTTTTCAATTATTGCATTGTCACCAAAAGAGTACTAAATATAGCCTAGTCACTGGTGGTACACAAAACCTTAATTGAGAGTACAAAATATAGTCAAGACAGTAGTGGTACACAAAACCTCAATCTAGTGTGTAAACAAAAAGGTCAACATTAGAAGTAATGGTCAATCCGAAATATTTCAAAACAGCACACTTATTTTAGAGCCATTTGTTAACAAGAGCAAGTTCTACACATTCAATTGAGTGAACAGTATTGTTTTGACGGTGAACACCCTAAAGGAAGAAGAAGAGTGCCAGTAATTCAAATTTTTAATTTCCACTGTTTTTGTTGTTGTTGTTTTCGTTTGTTTGTTTGTTTTAGATGGGGTTTCGCTCTTGTTGCCTAGGCTGGAATGCAATGGCACGATCTCGGCTCACTGCAACCTCTGCCTTCTGGGTTCAAACGATTCTCCTGCCTCAGCCTCCCGAGTAGCTGGGATTACAGGTGCCCCCCACCATGCCCAGCTAATTTTTAGTAGAGATGGGGTTTTACCATGTTGGCCAGGCTGGTCTCAAACTCCTGACCCTTGGATGATCCACCTGCCTCGGCCTCCCAAAGTGCTGAGATTACAGGCATGAGCCACCACTCCCGGCCCACAGGTAAGCTTAATTATCAATTTCTGGGATAAATAAAAAAAAGAATCATTCACTTTCTTGACCCATCCAGCTGGGCTCCATCCCAGGACTCCTAAGCCCTGTGGTCGTTGCATGTTCATGTTAGTTAACAACACAGCTCAGCGAAAAAACAACTGATCTGGGGACAAGCAGGTCAACTTGCCAACATACAACATTAGTACATGTGGGTTCAGAGCACTCTGCATTTTTCTTTCATATTCTAATTGTGACAAACAAGGCTATATAAGGTTTAAAATTTTGGCAAATGTAAATGAGGTTTATGGAAACAATATTCATGTCATGCCTGAAGAAGGATAGTGTCTTCTACTAAAACCAGATTGGGATTTCATGTCACGAGACAAGTTTGTGTAGCAGTTCATCTACTGGCCCCTAGAGACCACTCTCCATCACCCCTCAAAGATTTATGCCCCTGGCTGATATCCGTCCTGTCATAATTCCTAGTCGACTTCACGGTGCATGGAGACTATCCTTCCAACTCCATGACTTCTCAATTTTTTTACCTCTTACTTTATTTATGTTAGCCACTCACTCCCTTTATCGTCCCCTAGTCCTTGTGATTTCCCAGTAACATCACCTCTTGCGTGAACCTCACTTGCAAGAATCTCACTAACCACCCCTAACTGCACAGTGCATACCTTCTGGTTCCCAGACTCCAACAACCTCCCTCCCAAGTCCTCATTTTGGCCCTAAGTAGCCAATGTCCATAGTCCATCATTATAATTAATTCTCTGCAGAAACCATCAGCTAAATTGGTCTGCTCTTGCCCCATTATACTCACCTGACAAAATTCCAACCATAATTAAATCTTACTCCATGCCTGCACCCATAAACCAAACTTTGCTGAAGATAATTACACTACCATGCTGACCATGCCTTCTTTAAATTCATGGTCACTAACTTCAATTTGGACCCTTAATGCTGCCTGGCAATACATTTCCCAAGTACTGACCTATACTTTCTTGTTTTTCCTCAAATTTCCAATATTTCCTCCTCCATGGGAACTCTGCTGCTGTCTTTCCCTGGGAGAGACAGAAGCAGAAAGAACTTTCATCAGCCCTCACCACATCTTGATTCAAGACTTGCCTCCTGTTACTACAGATGAATTGCTCATGCTCCTCCAAGGTCAATAGCTTCACCTGTTGACTAGGTCTACTGCTTCTTGCCTCCTCAGGGACCTTCACCTCTGCCCGAACACACACATCATTAATTTGTCTCTTTCATGAATCGTTGTCCTGGATTATTTGCTCTAACTTCTCATCTATAGAAAAACATACACATTTGTCTTCTATATAGACAAGAAAAAAACACTTTCCTCTCCAGCTACCACCCCATTATCTTCTTCAAGAAAGGAAAAATTCCTTAAAAGATGTGTCTGTACTCACTGTTTCCTATTTATCTCCTCAGTCTCTTCCCTTACCCACTCAAATTGGGATTTGTATCCCCTCCACTCCATCCAAACCTACTATGAAAGGTCATCTATCACCACCACAGGGTGCTAGTCAGTGATCAGTTCCCCATTCCTCCTCTTACTGCTCATCGGAAGAGTTTGACCTGCTGATCGTGCTTTGCTGCTTTCTAGCACTTACTTCACTTGACTTTCAGGACTTCACAAACTACTGGATTTTCTCCAGAAGCACCAGCCACTCCTCCTCAATCTCATTGCTGGTTCCTCTTTATCTCTTGACTTTACCTTTGGAATGTTCCAGAGCTCTTCAAGGTCTTCTTTTATCTGCATCGATTTTCCTGATCTCATATCATGTATCACTTTAAAATATCATCTGCACACCACTGATTCTCAAATTTATTTTAGCTCAGGCCTTATCCCTGAACTTGACACTTATATATGCAATTGCCTAATTAACATTTCCACTTGTTCATTTTATAAGCATCTTTTGGAACTGCTGATCTTTCCCCACAAGACTTATTCTTCCTGGAGGCTTTCCTAGATCAGTAAACAGAAACCTCATTTCTCTTCTTTGCCCAGGCCCAAAATCCTCAAGTCATCTTGACTCTTCTCTTTATCTTTCACCCTATATTAATTAATTAGCAAATCCTGTTAGCTTTACCTTCAAAAACTATCCGGAATCCAATCACTTTCCCATCTACCTCCATTACCCTGGTCCAAGCCACTACTATCTCTTAACTGAATTAGCCTAATAGCCTCCTATCTAGTCCGTCAGGTTCTACTCTTGCCTCCCAAAATCTATTGTCAGCACCCAAGCCAGAATGGCTTCAATAAAATGTAATTCAGGCCACGTTATTTATCTTCTCAAAACTCTTCAAGGCTCCCATCTTATGATGGCTTGCAAGGCCTTGCATGGCCCTTACTACCTCTTCCAGCTCATCCGTAACCATCCTTCCCCTTGCTCACACTGCTCCAGCCACACAGGCCTCCCTGCCATCCCTCAGCCAACTCTAGACACATTGCTAACTCCTTTGCACATGCTGTTCCCTCTGTCTGGTATGTTCTTCCCTCCACTGGCCACATGGCTCTCTCCATCACCTTTGGATTTCTGCTCAAATGTCACCTTCTAAGGGAAACTTACCCTGACCATGCTCAAAAACTGCAAGCTTCTCTCCTGCATTTTCTATCCACCTTTTGTACTTCATTTTTCTCTGTAGCTTTTATTATCATATGATAGACTAAGTTTTACCTATTTATTTATTGTCTGCCTGACTTGATAAAATGTAACTTCCATAACAATATAGACTTTGTTTTATTATTCACTGTTGTATTTCTAGTGCCTGGCCTGAAACATAGTGTATGCACGAATCCTTATTGAATAATAAGAAAATGTATGTTTTGGAGCCACCCCGATGGAAGGGCTCTCCAGGATTATCTAGGCCAGGAATTGGCAAGCTTTTTCCATAAAGGGCCAGGCAGTAAAATTTTCAGCTTTGTAAGCCATATGGTCTATGTCACAACTACTCAACTCTGCCATTGTAGCACGAAAGCAGTTATGGACTGTATGTAAACAAGTGAGTGTAGCTATGTTTTAATAAAATTTTGTTTACAAAATCAGTTGGTAGGTGGGATTGAACCTGCAGGCCATAGTTTGCCAACCCCCAGTGTAGGTTATTTCACTACATGAGCATTAAAGCCTTAATCACCAATTCTCCCAGAGTTTATTAAACAAAGTTCCCAGCTTGCAGAGCTAGGAAGAGTCGTCCAGATCAAGGATCATCTAGTCCAACCCCTGAGGCAGACAGCAGATGTTTATACAACATTCATTCTCTCTTTCCATCGAAAAGAAGCCCCATTTTGTGGAGGAGACAATCATGTGTCCAGCTAAGAAATTGTTTCTCAGTGTCTCTGTAACTAGAGGGGATCATGGGACACAGTTCTAGCCAATAAGACACAAGGAGGCAGGACCATCAGAGACATTGTGGAGCTGGCACATAGGACCTCTGGACATCTTATTATGAGAAAAAAAAATAAATCTCTCTGGTTAATCCATGATATGTGGCTTCCAAAGAGAGGTTTTTAAAGAGTGAAATTAAGTCTTTGATTAAGCCACATAAGTAGCTTTTAAAGAGAGAAATGAATCATTCAAGATTTTAAAAGCCACTGCACTTGTACATTTCATTATCCTGTAGTCATATGCAGCTATTTAGCATTTGAAATGTGGCTAGTACAACTGAGAAACTGAACTTCTAATTGTATTTAATTTTAGTTAATTTAAATTTAAATAGCCAGATGTGACTAATGACTGTTATATGGGACAGCATGGCTTTTGACTGTTAAAGAAAAGCAAAGTATAATAAGGCATGCACACTGATTTTGATAGTAGTTTGAAGGGCATGAACCCTATTTTCCTAAGCATGGTAAAAAGGAATAGCTGCCTTTCCCACATATCTGCCAAGTTCTTGCCCCACACCCAGCAGTGAGCAGTATTTTTGGTTTAAAGATTTTCCAGGCATCACAAGAGATGTTGAGCTTATACATTCCTGTTCTCAAAACTTTAAATTGAATTTCTACATACCAACAATGAACAATCTGAAATGGAAATTAATGCATGCTTGTTCTTAAAACTTTGAACTCGATTTCTATATACTAATAATGAACAAGTTGAAAAGGAAATTAAGGGGAAAAATCCATTTACAATAGCATTAAAAAGAATAAAATACTTGTAAATAAACTTAACCAAAAAGGCAAAACAATTGTACACTGAAAACTATAAAATATTTTTTAAAATAAATTAAAGGTACAAAAAATGGAAAGGCATCTTGTGTTTATGGAGTACAATTAATATTGTTAAGATGTCAATACTACCCAGAATGATCTACAGATTTAATGCCATCTCTATCAAATTCCCACTGGCAATTTTGGCAGAAATAAAAACACCCATCCAAAAATTTACATGGAATCTCAGGAGACCCCAAATAACCAAAACTATCCTAAAAAAGAACCAAATTGGAGGCTTCACACTTCCTGATTTCAAAACTTAGTATGATGCCACAGTAACCAAAAGAGTATAGTAATGGCATAAAGACAGACATATAGATCAATGGACTAGAATAGAGAGCCCAGAAATAAACACTCATATGTGTTTAATGATTTTTCAAGACGGGTGTCAAGACTATTCGATGGGGAAAGGATAGTCTTTTTCGATAATGATGCTAGGAAAAGTGGATATCCACATGCAAAGGAATTAAGTTGGACCCTTGTTTTACAACATATGCAAAAATAAACTCATAATGAATCAAAGATCTAAATGTAAGAGTAAAAACTATAAAACTCCTATAAGAAAACACAGGGGGCAAGCTTCATGACATTGGATTTGGCAATGACTTTTTGTATATGACACCAAAAGCACAGGCAACAAATAAAAAAACAGGCAAATTAGACCACATCAAAATTAAAATTAAAAAGTTATTCTGTGCATCAAAGGACATGATCTATGGAATAACAGAAAATATCTGTAAATCATATATCTAATAAGAGGTTAATATCCAGAATATACAAAGAACTTTTACAACTCAATAACAAATCAAAGAACTAATCAAAAAGTGGGCAAAGGACTTCATACACATCTTCTCCAAAGATATACAAATGGCCAATAAGCACATGAAAAGATGCTTAATGTCACTAATTAATAACAAAAAGCAAACCAAAACCACAAAGAGATACCAACACATACCCATTAGGATGGCTACTATCAAAAAAAGAAAAAATCCAGAAAATAACAAGTGTTGGTGAGGATGTAAAGAAATGGGAAGGCACTGTTGGGAATATAAAATGTGCAGCTGCTAAGGAAAACAGTATAGCAGTTCCTCAAAAAACCAAAACCAGAATTACCATACAATCCAGGAATTCCATTTCTGGATATTTACCCAAAAGAACTGAAAGCAAATCTCAAAGAGATATTTGTACACCCATATTAATTGCAGCATTATTCACAATAGCCAAAGGTGTTACTCACAACGGCCACAGGCTAAATTGTATCTCCTGCTCCCCAAATGCATATTTTGAAGTCCTAATCCCCAGTATCTCAGAATATAGCTGTATTGGAGACAGAGTCTTTAAAGGCTTAATTAAGGTTAAATGAGGTCATTAGGATGGGCTCTAATCCAACATGGCTTGTGTCATTACAAGAGGAAATTAGGACACAGAAAACTCACAGAGGAAAGACCATGAGAAGACTCTGGGATAAGATGGTCATCTACAAGCCAAGGAGAAAGAGATCTCATTAGCAACCAATCATGCTGACATCTTGAACTTGGACTTCTAGCCTCCTTAACTGTGAGGAAATAAATTTCTGTTGTTTGAGCCACCCAGTCTATGGTACTTTGTTATGGTAGCCCCAGCACACTAATATAAGGAACAACCCAAATGTCCATTGACAGATGAATGGATAAACAAAATGTGGTATATACATGCAATAAGATATTTAGAAATAAAAAGGAATGAAATTCTGACACATGCTACAACTTGGATGAACCTTAAGGACATTATTCTAAGTGAAATAAGCCAGTTGCAAAAGGTCAAATACTACATGATTCCACTTACAAGAGGTACCCAGAGTAGCCAAATTCATTAGGATAAAAAGTAGAATGATAGTTGCCAGGAGCTGCAGAGAGGAGGGAAAGGGGAGTTGTTTAATGGATACAGAAGTTCAATTTTACAACATGAAAAGAGTCTGAAGATTGGCTGCACAAGAATGTGAAGATGCTTAACCCTACAGAACTGTACACTTATGGTTAAAGCAAGGCACGCACAGTGACTCATGCCTGTAATCCCAACACTTGGGAAAGCCAAGACAGGAAGATTGCTTGAGGCCAGGAATTCAAGACCAGCCGGGGCAATATAGAGAGATTCCATCTCTAAAAAATAAATAATAAATAAAAAAGTAGCCAGGCATGGCTGCTCATGCCTGTAGTCCAAGTTACTTGGGAGGCTGGTTGGGAGGATCGCTTAAGCCCAGGAGGTCAAAGCTATAGTGAGCCATGATGGTGCCACTGCATTCCAGCCTAGGTGACAGAGCAAGACCCCCTCTCTCTCTCCGAAAAAAAAAAAAAAAAAGAAAAAAGAAAAAAAAGGTTAAAATGGTAAATTTCATGCCATGTGTATTTTACCACAATTTTTTTAAAAAGCAGATGTCTAGGAACAAAAACAGTATCATTACAGATCTATCAGAATAGTTAAATAAGAAATAGTGACAAATCTAGCAAAGATGTGGAGAAACTGAATCACTCATACCTTGCTACTGGGAATGTGACTCCAGAAAACAACTCTGTGGTTCCTTAAACACACCCAAAGACCCAGCAAACATACTTTTGGGCATTTATTGTCAAGAAATGAAAACTCATGCGAACACAAAAATCTGTACACTAGCACTCACAGTAATTAATTTATTTATAATACTCAAAATTAATTTATTTATAATACTAAAAAAATAGAAACAACCCAGATGTACTTCAGTGAGTAAAAGGTTCAACAAATTATGGTGTGTCCACACCAGGGAATACCACTCAGTAATAAAAAGAAATGAACTACTGATATACACCAAAACATGGATGAATCTCCAGGGAATTTTGCTGAGTATAAAGAGACAATCCTAAAAGGTCACATACTGAATGATTCCATCTATATAACATTTTTGAAATGACAAAATTATAGAGACAGGAGACTATTGGTTGCCAGGGATTAAAGTCAGGGTGGGTGGGTGAGTGATAGTCAGGTGATGTGGTTATAAAGGGGGAACATGAGGGATTCTTGTGATGATTAAGGGGTTCTGTATCATGACTTGTGGTGAATACATGAACTCACACATGACAAAACTGCATAGAACTAAATACACATACACACATGCACACACACACAAACTACAAGTAAAGCTGGGGAAACTGAGTAACATTGGCAAGTTGTACCAATATGATATAGCCTAGTTGTGACATTCTATTATAATTCTGCAAGACATTAACATTAGGAGAAACTGGGTAACTGGTATATAGATTTCTCCATATTATTTCTTCCAACTGCATGTGAATCTACAATTAAGTCAAAATTAAAAGTTTAATTTAAAAAAACCCTTCAAATTGGAAACCTGCACTGAATATTCTTCAGGTTAATATAAGGAAGAAAAATAAGCTAATAAAGTATATATTAAAAACTCATAAAAATGTGTGAAATCTTATTTTGAGCAGCTATATCACAAAATAAGACTTGTGCGCCTTTATTTTGACATTGATGACAGCAAACATGCAAAGAATCAGTAAACTTCAGTTTTGATCACCTTACAGAAATCCAGTTATGTAAGTCCTCTTTAAAATCAAAAAGCCACCTCTGGCTGGGCGTGGTGGCTTGTGCCTGTAATCCCAGCACTTTGGGAGGCCAAGGCGGGAAGATCACAAGGTCACGAGTTCAAGACCAGGATGGCCAACACAGTGAAACCCCGTCACTACTAAAAATACATTAGCCAGGTGTGGTGGCATGCGCCTGTAATCCCAGCCACAGGGGAGGCTGAGGCAGGAGAACTGCTTGAACTCTAGAGGTGGAAGTTGCACTGAGCTAAGATGGTACCACTGCACTCCAGCCTGGGCAACAAAGCAAGACTCCATCTTAAAAGATAGTAATAATAATAATAAAGCCACTTCCTTATTCTTCATCAGAGACTGAAATCAGGACATCATACTACTAAAATGTGGATATGACTATCTCATGAGGAACAGCAGTGACAGCTCACATGTGTACAGAATTTTCTCAGTTTTTATAAACCTAATCTCATTGTATCAATAGTAACTTTGTGAGGTAGGCAAAGCAGACTTGTCTGCGCTTTTTTAAGCCACAAAAATGACTTCAAAAGAAAACTAAAAAATGTTCAAGAAACATTGATACTACTTTTTCAAGTCAATTTTCCTATGGCTTTTTAAGGTTTCAAATCATCAGGGAAGCTGAAAAAGTAATACAATGAAGATTTATATACGTTTCACCTAGATTCTCATATTAACATTTTGCTACATTTGAGTTCTTTCATAGATATAGAGATGGAAATTAACACACATACAATACACACACACATACACACACACACACACACACACACACACGACACACAAATACTTTTTTTCCTGAGGCACTTGCAAGTAACTGTCAAATATTGCAACCCTTCATCCTAAATGAAGACATCACCTGAACAAGGACATTCTCCTACCTAAACCACAATAATATTAACATGCCTAAGACTACAAATAGTAATTCAAACTACCATCTATTAAAATTTCTTCAACCATCTTTAAAATGTCTTCCTAAAAAAAAAAAAAAAGCTAATTACTCCCAAATTATTTTGTTTAAAGTGTCATTGCTTCATAATTATTTGACCAAAGGAGCTAATTTTTACCTATAGCACTGGTTGTCAGTCAATTGGTACTTTGATTGGATTCTTTAAATATTGGCTTCTATATTAATAACATAGTCATTTGTTTTGCATATTTGTCTCTAAATATTACAGAATATAAGAAGTTCTTTGGAACATTGTACATATTTTACAAGAAAAAAAGAAAAAGAAGGGCAGGAAGACAAACAGGATTATACTTGACCTTTTAAAAAAAGGTGCCCTAAAAACACATACACACGGCCAGGTGCAGTGGCTCGTGACTGTAATCCTAGTATTTTGGGAGACCAAGACGGGTAGATCACCTGAGGTCAGGAGTTCGAGACCAGTCTGGCCAACATGGTGAAACTTCATCTCTACTAAAAATACAAAGTTAGCCAGGCATGGTGGTGGGCACCTGTAATCCCAGCTACTCCAGAGGCTAAGGCAGGAGAATCGCTTGAACCCAGGAGGCGGAGGGTTCAGTGAGGCGAGGTTGCACCATTGCATTCCAGCCTGAGCAACAAAAGTAAAACTCCATCTCAAAAAACAAAAACAAAAAACAAAAAACAAAACCATATACACACATTTACAGCAAACACACTGAAAATTTTCCTAACAAATACAATTACAGAATTCCTAATCACAAATTCAAATAAAGCCTGCTACTTGATTTTAAGTGGTTTAAATGACTAGAAATCTTGCTACTTAAAACAAACAAATAAAGATACTCTGAGCTTACCCAATTTGAAACTAAAAATCAACTCAGAAGTGTGGTAAAATACCAGAAAATCACCAATGTCATTATGCCTCAGACAGACTATTTGAGAAGTATGCCACATAAGCTGCTCCCTGTTGATGCTAATGAATGGACTGGGTTTTACCACATTCATAAAATGTTAAGAATAACATTGTTTAATACACTTCATTCTTCTCTCATGAATGTGTGGTTTTCACAGGCTCAAAAGTCATAGTTATTTTCAAATATCTGATAGGTTTTAAAAAGTGAGATTATAATGAGGGGAAGCAACTTCACAACTATAAAAATCATCCTTAATTATGTTATGAGCATTATAATAATTATGGATTTATTTATTCACCTAATCCACCAAATGCAGCTTAGGCCCTATTCAGACTAATTAGTCAATATACTGTGCAACTCAACCTTCAGTGTCATATGATTTAATTTCCCTTTGCTTCTTGCAACATTATAATTATGTGCTTTGAGTTTACCGTAACTAATATTAGTGGTTTTCCCCACATGCTCACAAACTAAAGGAAGAGACAAAAAGCTTTTTAATCACCTAATAAGTACCCTTAGGAGAAAAAAAATTTGCTAATATGGAAACAAGAATTTTTGTTTTTTTTATGTGTGTGTTGTTTTTTTTTTTGCATGAGATGAAACAAATTCCTTGTATGATTTTAGTTACATCCTAATACTTCATAAACATCTTTTAACATAAAACTCAATAAAGTACCAATTGTGAATAGTTCAGCAGCTCCCAATGATGGGATGGCACTAACCTTTATAATCAAGTCCATGGTCCCCCAAACTGGCCACTTTTTAAAATCAAATAAATCAGTAGCAAAACAACAGCTCTTTTTAACGTAACGCAAGATTGTTTACAGCGTTTGGGAGTTTGGTTTTTTGTTTTGCCTTTGTTAGTACTATGCTTATTATTTGCTTTCCAACCAAAAAATATTACCAAATTATTTCCAGTTATCAAAATTTAGTAGCTATTTTAAATGGCTTTTTGGTTTGGTTCCCCAAAGGCCTGGGTGAAGAACACATCTGTGGTAGATACAATCATCTCTGCTACTTAAAAAGCTCCAAATGTACAAAATGTATGAAACTTCCAGGCTCTAGAAGGCTTTCTTGCAAACAGGAAACCTCAGCCACAGGGAGAAAACCAACTTCCATTTTGAGAGCCCAAAATCCAAGAAGTTATTCTTTTGCTGCCAGCTACCCATTTCCACTGATTCCAGTAAGTCCATCTTATTAGTCTGCTGCTGATCAATACTGTTAGTAATTTAATGCAGTAATAAAATTTTTTTCTTTTTCCTATTTGTAAGAAGAAAGGAAGAAGAGAAAAATAATTGAACTTCCCACACACACTGACTCAGTATCATCCCAAGATAAAAATGCATCCACCATGTCAAAGAAGGTAACTTCTGGGTTCTTTGGAAATTGTGATGGTTGTTTCTCAGAATCAACATGTACTGAAAAAATCAAATTTAGTGTTAACTCAATATAACATACAGACGAACTATTTATTTTCAAATGACAGTTGTCCAGGTCAATAAATGTCTTTTTTTTCTTTTTTTGAGACAGTGTCTTGCTCTGTTGCCCAGGCTAGAATGCAGCGGCATGATCTTGGCTCACTGCAACCTCTGCTTCCTGGGTTCAAGCTGTTCTCCTGCCTCAGCCTCCCGAGTAGCAGGAACTATAGGCACCTGACACCACGCCTGGCTAATTCTTGTATTTTTAGTAGAGACGGGGTTTTCCCATGTTGGCCAGGCTGGTCTCGAACTCCTGACCTCAAATGATCTGCCTGCTTTGGTTTCTAAATGTGATTTTTAATCATCCATTGTATCCAAAGGAAAAAAGTCTCAAATGTCTATTACCTTCAATAATGCCACTGAGTATTATCTCTCTAATCACTCTTCCTATTCTTCAACCTCCTGACATTCCGATACAAGCTTTCTGCGTCTTGTTTTAAATGAATTATTTCTTAAGCCTCAATTTAAAAAGGGGTAGAGGGGGGCACTCTGAGAGGTATTTCAGAGCTCACCATAACAACACCCCAGAAAGGGACAAGCAAAAGGCATTCAATTCTACCATGAGCTTCCTAATGAATATTCTTGAAGGCTCTTATAAAACCACATTCATTTTCTAAGTGACTGATATCCTTATAGAAATTTCCCATCTTTTCTTTTTCCTTTTATTCCCAATCCACCTACCCACTGAAATGCATTCTATACATTTTATAAAACTTCTATACACTTAAAAATGTTCTGGAATTATACATATGTATCTTATGTCACAAGGAAAGAAAAATGATTTATTTTGCAACTTTGTGACCTTCTGTAAGATGTATTCTAGTTAAACAAAAAAGAAGATAAAATGCAAGGTATACATTTGTGTACTAACTTGTACACATTTTAGAAGCAAAGTTGATGGATATCAGTCACCTATTGACAAGATGATTTGGAGTCTAAACCATCTAACTTGTCCCCTTCTTCATCATTTCCGATCCTCTCTCTCTCCCAGCTGCTCAACAGAGTTCTTTTCTTACCCTGCCACTACACAAACTTCAGAGTTCACTTGTACCCTCTTAATGCCTAACCCCAAAAGCTTTTTCTGCATATTTATTTACATCTCTAAATACATTACAATCCTTTCAGTTATGAAACAAAGATCCCTTCTATCTCTGGCTTCCAAATCACAAGTGTCCTTTTCTCCTCCCTCATTCTTTCTCTCTTTTCTATCCCCTTCAAAGGATACTCTTTTTCTAGCAATGGGGTTAAAAATAATAGTCAGAATCTCTGCTCTCCTAGAGTTTATGCCCTGCTTAAGGGAGACAGACAATAATAACAAGTAAATACAGAATAAATCAAGAAGGGTTAAATAGAAATATAAACCAGAGTAGGAGGGCAGGAAAAGGAGTAAAATTTTAGGTAGGGTGGACAGGAAAAGCTTCTTTGAGAAAATGACACGTGAGCAGATCTGGTCTCTCAGCTGAATCCCGCATATGGAAGTACCATAAATCATGGAAGACAACCCCAAGGTCTCAACTCCCCCCTCAAAGTCTAGTCTCACATACGGCAACTGACTATCATGTCTACAAATACCTCTATACCAACAGGGCCAAAACCAATGCCATTCTCTCTACATGTCCAATGTTTCAAATATGACATTCCTATAATTTCTTATTGGCATGTAATTCCATGTCCTTCAGAATCTAAACTCCAGCTATTCAAATGCCTCTTTCCCCACACCTGTCACATTTTATCAGCTATAAAGCCCCAGAGATTCTCTTAGAGAGTCTTTAGTACATGACCCTCCTTTCTATCCAATCTAGTTCTGTTTCTCTAATTGCCACTGCCTACAAATTAGTACCTCATCTCCAAGGTCTCCTTCCTCCAATCCAACCCACATCTTAGAATAAAACTGTATTTACTGAGTATAGGTCCGTTCCAAGATGGCCAAACAGGAACAGCTCTGGTATGCAGCTCCCAGCGTGATCTATGCACAGACGGGTGATTTCTGCATTTCCAACTGAGGAACCTGGTTCATCTCATTGGGACTACTCAGAAAGTGGGTGCAGACCACGGAGGGAGAGCCAAAGCAGGGTGCGGCATCGCCTCACCCAGGAAGCGCAAGGGGTCAGAGGATTTCCCTTTCCTAGCCAAGGGAAGCCATGACAGATGCCATCCCCATCAAGCTACCAATGACTTTCTTCACAGATTTGGAAAAGACTACTTTAAAGTTCATATGGAACCAAAAAAGAGCCTGCATTGCCAAGACAATCCTAAGCAAAAAGAACAAAGCTGGAGGCATCACACTACCTGACTTCAAACTATACTACAGTAACCAAAACAGCATGGTACTGGTGCCAAAACAGATACACTGACCAATGGAACAGAACAGGGGACTCAGAAATAACACCATGCATCTACAACCATCTCATCTTTGACAAACCTGACAAAAACAAGAAATAGGGAAAGGATTCCCTATTTAATAAATGGTGCTGGGAAAACTGGCTAGCCATATGTAGAAAGCTGAAACTGGATCCCCTCTTTACACCTTATACAAAAATTAATTTGAGATGGATTAAAGACTTAAATGTTAGACCTGAAACCATAAAAACCCTAGAAGAAAACCTAGGCAATACCATTCAGGACATAGGCGTGGGCAAAGACTTCATGACTAAAACACCAAAAGCAATCGCAACAAAAGCCAAAATTGACAAATGGGATCTAATTAAACTAAAGAGCTTCTGCACAGCAAAAGAAACTACCATCAGAGTGAACAGGCAACCTACAGAATGGGAGAAAATTTTTGCAATCTATCCATCTAACAAAGGGCTAATATCCAGAATCTACAAAGAACTTAAACAAATTTACAAGAAAAAATCAAACAACCCCATCAAAAAGTGGGCAAAGAATATGAACAGACACTTTTCAAAAGAAGACATTTGTGCAGCCAACAGACACATGAAAAAATGCTCATCATCACTGCTAATCAGAGAAACACAAATCAAAACCACAATGAGATACCATCTCACACCAGTTAGAACGGCAATCATTAAAAAGTCAGGAAACAACAGTTGTTGGAGAGGATGTGGAGAAATAGGAACGTTTTTACACTGTTGGTGGGAGTGTAAATTAGTTCAACCATTGTGGAAGACAGTGTGGCGATTCCTCAAGGATCTAGAACTACAAAGACCATTTGACCCAGCCATCCCATTACTGGGTATATAAACCAAAGGATTATAGAAACATGCTACGATAAAGACACATGCACATGTATGTTTACTGTGGCACTATTCACAATAGCAAAGATTTGGAACCAACCCAAACATCCATCAATGATAGACTGGATTAAGAAAATGTGGCACATATACACCATGTAATACTATGCAGCCATAAAAAAGGATGAGTTCATTTCCTTTGTAGTGACATGGACGAAGCTGGAAACCATCATTCTCAGCAAACTATCACAAGGACAAAAAACCAAACACCACATGTTCTCACTCATAGGTGGGAACTGAACAATGAGAACACATGGACACAGGAAGTGGAACATCACACACCGGGGCCTGTTGTGGGGTGGGGGGATGGGGGAGGGATAGCATTGGGAGAAATACCTCATGTAAATGACGAGTTAATGGGTGCAGCAAACCAACATGGCACATGTATACATATGTAACAAACCTGCACATTGTGCACATGTACCCTAGAACTTAAAGTATAATAATAATAACATATCTTAAAAAAACTCTATTGCCAAAAGCCTTATGTGGCTGTCCACTACGTTAAGAACAATTGCTTGTTTGTTTCTTTTTCCATTTGTAATTATACCATTCTCTTGACTATATTCTGTCTACCTGTTAAATTAGATAACTTGCTGATCATAAAACAAACCCCAAGATTTTCCCTCCTGAAGACACTTCATTCATGACTCTTTCCTTAATCTACCAGATATGACACCTTTCTCTGCTTCTTTTGAACTCTTCAGCCCTTTCCTACTTCACCACATTAAGAGTTTAACTATGGGCCAGGCGTGGTGGCTCACGACTGTAATCCCAGCATTTTGGGAGGTAAAAGCAGGAGGATTACTGGAGCCCAGGAGTTCAAGATCAGCCTGGGCAACATAGTGAGACCCTGTCTCCATAGAAAAATTAAAAATTTAGCTGGATGTGGTGGTGCCTGCCTGTAATCCTAGCTACTTAGGAGGCTGAGGCGCAAGGACCGCTAGAGCCCAGGGGGTTGTAAGTTACAGGGAGCTATGATCGTGCTACTGCACTCCAGCCTGCATGACAGAGGGAGACCCATTCTTGAAAAGAAATAAAAATAAAAAAGGATTTTAACTGTTAAGGTTTTGATATTTTTATTTCAATAGTTTTGGGGTTTGGAATGGTTTTGGGTTTCAATGGTTTTGAGTTACATGAATACATTCTTTAAGTGGTTATTTCTGATATTTTAGTGAACCTGTCACCTGAGCGGTATATACTGTGACCAATATGTAGTCTTTTATCCCTCACTCCCCTCCCAATCTTCTCCTATGAGTCCTCAAAGTCCATTATATCACTCTTATGCCTTTGTGTCCTCACAGCTTAACTCCCACTTATAAGTGAGAACATATGATATTTGGTTTTCTATTCTTGAGTGACTTCACTTAGAATAATGGCCTCCAGCCCCATCCAAGTTTCTGTAAAAGACATTATTTCATTCCTTTTTATGGTTGAATAGTATTCCATGGTGTGTATATACCATATTTTCTTTATCCACTCGTTAGTCAATGGGTACTAAGGCTGGTTCCACATGTTTGCAGTTATAAATTGTGCTCCTATAAACTTGTATGTGCATGTGCCTTTTTCTTATAATGACTTCATTTCCTTTGGGTAGCTACTCAGTAGTGGGACTGCTGGATCAAATGGTAGATCTATTTTTAGATCTTTAAGGAATCTTCATACTGTTTTCCATAATGATTGCACAAATTCACATTTCTACCAGCAGTGTAAAAGTGTTCTCTTTACATTACATCCATGCCAACATTTATTGTTTTTTGACTTTTAAATTATGGTCATTCTTGTAGGCATAGGGTGGTAACTCATTGTGGTTTTAATTTGCATTTCCCTAATGATTAGCTATATTGAGTATTTTTTTCATGTTTGTTGGCAGTATATCTTCTTTGGAGAAATGTCTACTCATGTTCTTGGTCTACTTTTTGATAGGATTTTTTTTTCTTGATTTGTTTGAAAAAGAATATATGTAACACATAATTTGTCAAACACACAAATAGAACAAACATCCATTAACTCACTAAACAACTTGGAAAAGTAATCCCTACCAACATTGTTGAGACTTCCCAAATCCTCCCTTCCAGAGAAAACTACTACCCTGAATTACTTCTTAATAACTTCTTTCTCTCCTTTATAGTTTTAATATATATGTATGTATAATTAATGTTTGATTTTGCTAAGATATCTTAATGGTGGCATACTGACTGCATTCCTTTGCAAACTGCATTTTCTAACTTAAGTATCATGATTTTAAGGTTCATTCATGCTGATGGGTACAGTTGCAAGGCATCCATTTTTACTGCCATATGGTATTCTGTTGGTGGACATTACAGTTCTTTCCATCATTTAAAATAAGTGCTATAGATATTCTTGTGCATGTCATCTGGTACATACATAGAAATACAGGACCAGAGTTTCTGGGTTTTGGGCAGGCACATGTTCCACTTTTCATGAAAATTGAAATGAATGAATATTTTTCCAAAATGATTGTCCCTATTTAAAAACATCAATATTTAAAACACACATTTCATATTTTCTATCTAGTAATTCTAATATCTAAAGTCTTTGGTAGGCCGGGCATGGTGGCTCATGCCTGTAATCCCAGCACTTTGGGAGGCCGAGGTTGGGGGATCACCTGAGGTCAGGAGTTTGAGACTAGCCTGGCCAACATGGTGAAACCCCATCTCTACCAAAAATATAAAAAATTAGCTGGGCATGGTGGTGGATGCTTGTAATCCCAGCTACTTGGGAGGCTGAGGCAGGAGAATCACTTGAACCCTGGAGGCGGAGATTGCAGTGTGCCGAGATCATGCCATTGCACTCCAGCCTGGGTGACAGAGCAAGACTCCATCTCAAACAAAACAAAACAAAACAAAACTATATTGACTAACACAGTGAAACCCCGTCTCTACTAAAAGTACAAAGAATTAGCTGGGCATGGTGGCAGACACTTGTAATCCCAGCTACTTGGGAGGCTGAGGGAGGAGAATCACTTGAATCCGGGAGGTGGAGACTGCAGTGTGCCGAGATCACGCCACTGTACTCCAGCCTGGGCAACAGGAGTGAAACTCCATCTCAAATAAATAAATAAACAAACAAACAAATAAATAAAGTCTTTGGTAGTCTGGTTAAAGTTTCTGTTGACCTACATGCTCTCTCTCATGGTAACTCTCTTTTACGTGTTTTACTTTATTTTATCCTTCTATTTTAGATTCATATATGAGATTTCTTTGAGATCTGAGCTGACAGTGTACTCCTTCAGAAAGGATCTTCACTTATTTCTCCCAAACTCCTGGGAGTTTCATACATCTAGGACTACCTTACACAAAAATTTTCATCCATTCATTTGAAAGTGTGATTTTTGCCTTTTTAAATATTTTGTCTAGCATTTTTAGATTATTTGTAGTCAGAAGATTCCAGGATCTCCATTTCACAAAATTGCCCAGAATGCAAGTTCCTATATTTCCTGAACTTTAGTACAGTGCTTATTCACCTTATATTTTATTTACTGTGCATTTGTTTTTTTCTTTTCCCTTGGAATGCAAGCTTTTTTGATAGCAAGGCTGTTTTATTTATCTGTGAATCTCTCATAGTAACCAGCAAAGTATCTTGTATATGCATAGCTGTCAATGAATAATTGTTAAATAAAAAGATAAATAAAATTCTGAAAATATAAAGCCCAGAGCCCAAGAATTAGTGGCAAATATTGCCCAAAGAGGTATGCTTAATTTATATTTTCCTTATTTTGCAGTTTGGACATGTGAGTATAACCAGCTAAATATCACAGCATTTATAACAGTGAAGGAGAAACATCTTTGATTTTTCTAATAGACAAAAAAGAATACATTTTCTTAGGAATCCCTCAAGCTCCAGATGGCTACAAAGAAAAAAGATTTTAGTGTTTGAAAAACAGAAATATGCTTATCAAATATGAGGCAAAGTCTTATAAAAACACAATGCCCTGGAAAAGAGAACATTATATTTTTTAAATATTCTAAATCATTAAGAAATTCATGAAATGATCACAGAGGCTAAATGTGTAATTACAGTGTACTTTTGTTCTTCCTATGACAGCTAATGTTCACATAAAATATTAATTGAATATAACTTCTCTATTTGGCAGAAAAGCATAAGAGGGGACTCCATCTCAATTGTCGACAGCACTCTACAATTGACAGTGAACCTCTAATGTCAATGACAGTGTAAGAACATCTCCCCAAAAGAATGAAGTAAAATATAGAGCAAAAATCACTTTTTAAAATCGTAATACTATATTCCACATGGAATTTTCCAACAATAGTCACAAAGATTGTAGGTTTATAAGACTAGTAGCTTAGTTGAGAAATTCAAAGAAAAAAAAAAGAAGTCATTTTCACAGATAAGATTTTATCAATCATTATATTTAGTAATAAACAGAAACCAGCTAAAAAAAAATGTACCATGATATTAGTCGTTAAGTACTGAGCAGGAATCTATAATGCTGCCCCACAGTTCACATACCACACATACAGCCAAGGTTTGCATCAAAAAGAATAATTCACAAAACCAAGTTGGTTTAAAAATAACCATGAAGAGGAAAAGTCACATCTGAATCATTGAAAGAGGTTTTATATGTGTATATGTGTGTAATCTTTTAAAAAGAACAACTAAAAAGGAAACTACTTATTTCTTCCCCCACTTAACTAAGCATTCAGTCTATAATCAGCTGGTTAGCACGAAGTATTATTAAGGCACTATTTTTACAGTACCCATTTTTATGAGTTTTGTATGTTACATGAAGAGTGGTTTTCAAAGAAATGTGCAGACTGGTTATTCTCTTTTATGCTTCCAATATTAAGTCAAACCAAAGCCCTGATCTTGGCATAAGGTAATGCAAGTGGAAACAAAAACATTTCAATCTCTGAAATGCCTTTCAATTTTCCTCCATTCCGTCTATCACATTAAAGTCTTGTTTATCAAAAATAGATTTAAACAAACCCTACACTTAAGATGGTGGCGGAGTTTTTTCAAATTGCAGTAAGAGAAAAAAATCTTTATTTTAGTAAGTTACTGGCTACTTTAGGAAAAATACATAAAGACAAATTATTAGACCCATAAGCAATAATGGTTGAGCCTAGTTATAATGATTTAAAATTCACAGTCTGGAACCGCAATTATTTTTGCACCAACCTAATAGGTGTCCACTCAAGGAAAATCATTACACAAAAAACTGCACTCATATGTGTACCACAGCACTATTCACAATAGCAAAGATATGGAATCAACTGAAGTGTCCATCAACAGATGACTAAAGAAAATATGATACACATACACACACACACACACACACACACACACACACACGAATACTATTCAGCCACAAAAAAGAATGAAATCATGTCTTCTGAAGCAACATGGATGGAGCTGGAGGCCATTATCTTAACTGAAATAACTCACAAACAGGAAGTCAAATACCAAATGTTCTCACTTACAGATGGGAGCTAAATAATGTGTACACATGGACATAGAGTCTACAATAGTAGACAGTGGAGACTCAAAAGGGTGGGAGAGTCAGGGAATGAGGGATGAGAAATTACATAATGGGTACAATGTACATTATTCAGGTGATGGTTACACTGAAAGCCCAGACTTCACCACTACACAATACATCCATGTAGCAAAACTGCACTTGAACCCCTTAAATTTTTACCAAAAAAAAGTGAACTTAGGTTAATTGTAAATGTATGTTCCAAACTCTAGAGCAACCATTAAAAAAAATAACTTATATGCTAAAAAAGAGAGGAAATGAAATCATATAAAATGTTTAGTTAAAAGAATATAGAGAAGTAAGCATTTATATGCAGTAAAATGATACAGACAAAAATTACAGACAAATCTCTTTCAGTAGAGGAATGAATAAATTATGGAACCATGAAATATTTGGCTATAAAACTATATATACTGATATATTAAGAGCATTAAGCTATGTTAAGTGGAAAGCATATTGCAAAACAATACATTAAAAATCTCTTCTATATAATTTTTTAAACGATGGAAGAAAGAAAGAAAAGGGAGGATGGCAGGAAAGGAGTGAGGGAAAGCCATAAATATACATACCAATCTGTTAGCAGTGGTTCTTTCTGGCAGGAGAAATGAGACTCAGAATGAATGAAAAGGGGTTATTGAACTTAATTGTCATATACAATTTTTCTACACATGCATTGTAATGAGAATCGCTAGATATTTTATACAAATATTTTTTTAAAAAGAAAAAACAAAGGAAGCAAAAAGGGAAGAATATTGTGGTTTCCACAAAACCAAGAAAGTGGTTGCTAGCTTACCTCCATCATTGGCTGAAAGGATTTCAACCAAATCATTTCAAATAGAAACTTGAGATCCACCATTAATAGTTTTAATTTATAATTTCATTTAATGGCTAATTTGATTTACAACTTTTTTTTTTTTTTTTTTGAGACAGAGTTTTTGCTCTATTGCCCAGGCTGGAGTGCAGTAGCACAATATTGGCTCACTGCAATCTCTGCCTCCCATGTTCAAGCGATTCTCCTACCTCAGCCTCCCAAGTTCAAGAGATTCCCCTGCCTTAGCCTCCCAAGTAGCTGGGATTACAGGCGCTGGCCACCACGCCCAGCTAATATTTGTATTTTTAGTAGAGACAAGGTTTCACCATGTTGGCCAGGTTGATCTCGAACTCCGTGACCTCACGTGATCCACCCACCTCAGCCTCCCGAAGTGCTAGGATTACAGGCCACGGCACTCAGCCTACAACTATTCTTCATACAAGTAGTTTAGTTTGGCTTGTGAACTAAACCAAGGATCAAATATAATTTTGGAGCTGGAAGGAATTTTAGAAACCATCCGTATTTGCCCCCTCCTTTTACATATGAGGAAATTAAGAATAAAGAGATTTGTCCTAAAACAGACAACTAATTACACCACCAGTGTGTTAAAAGAGAAAAAAACTCAACCTCCTTGCTTCTAGTCTAGTCCTCTGGTAATTCAATTTATTTCCTTCCATTTACCTTGTAAATATCATCTGTGCTTCCTAAGTAGTTCCTGAAAATTTTCCTTTTTCAATCCCATTTCCAAATTATCTGCCTGAAAAGAATTTCACATTTATGTGCTGAATCCAGAAGATACGACATAGAGCGTAGCATGGCAAAAGCATTTAGAAACTGCCTCTTATCTAACATTTTTGCTTTTATTCTTAATAAAACTGCTGAAGTAACTTGTTTAACCAATGAGACGGACACAAAGTTGAGAGTGGAAACAACTGTCTTGACTCCCAGGACATTGTTCTTCTGTATTTCATACCATTTTACATTTTTTATTTTTTAAATAAAAGGCAGTGTTTTCTTGCACAACAAACACCCACTGGTTAACAAGATGATTTTCGGAAGTCACTGAACTCTTGCAAACTAAGTTTCAGCTATTAAAGGAACAGGGTCAATTAGGTGAGCTCAGACATTTCTTGCTCCTTTCCACGAGTCTGGAATTTCTAAGATGGGGCTCAATATGTATTAGGTAATGGATCCCAGTGGCAAGATGAAATACTGCAGGTCAACTCCGTGAACAGTTTTATAGAGTTATACGAAGCAACAGAAAAGAGCAGAGTTCAGGAACTCCTTAGCATAAACCCAAACTTGGGGAAGTAGAACTAGCTAATCTGTAGTTTTAGACTCAGTAAAGTACTTGGGATCATTCTCAACAACCATAAAGTTACCATGTGCCATAATTACACATCCATCACAGGGTTCCTAGAAAGTGAATGTTTTTATTTTTTAACTTTTAATTTTTGTGGGTACACAGTAGGTATACGTATTTATGAGGTACCTGAGATGTTTTGATACAGGAATGCAATGTGAAATAATCACACCATCAACTATAGGGTATCCATCCCTCAAGCATTTGTCCTTTGTGTTTCAGATGATCCAATTACACTCTTTTAGTTATTTTAAAATGTATAATTAAATTATTATTGGCCATAGTCACCCTGTTGTGCCATCAAATAGTAGGGTCTTATTCATTCTTTCTTGTTATTTTTTTGTACCTGTTAAGCATCCCCACCTCCCGCCAAGTCCTCCACTACCTTCCATGAGTTCAATTGTTTTGATTTTTAGATCCTACAAACAAGTGAGAACATGTGATGTTTGTCTTTCTGTGCCTGGCTTATTTCACTTAACATAATGATCTCCCTCAGTTCCATCCATGTTGTTGCAAATGACAAGATCTCATTCTTTTTTATGTCTGCATAGTACTCCATTGTGTATATGTGCCACGTTTTCTTTATTCATTCATCTGCTGGACACTTAGGTTGCTTCCAAATCTTGGCTATTGTGAACGCTGCCACAACAAACATGGGAGTGCAAATATCTCTTCAATATACTGCTTCCCTTCTTTTGGGGATATACATAGCAGTGGGATTGCTGGATCACATGGTAGCTCTATTTTTAGATTTTTGAGGAACCTCCAAACTGTTCTCCATAGTGGTTGTACTAAATTACATTCCCACCAACAGTGTACCAGCATTCTCTTTTCTCTGCATCTTCACCAGAGTTTGCTATTGCCTATCTTTTGGATATAAGCCATTTTAACTGGGGTGAGATAACATCTCATTGTAGTTTTGATTTGCATTTCTCTGATAAGCAATAATGTTGAGCGCTTTTTCATATGCCTGTTTGCAATTTTTATGTCTTCATTTGAGAAATGTCTGTTCAAATCTTTTGCCCATTTTTTGATCAGATTATTAGATTTTTTCCTATAGGGTTGTTTGGGCTCCTTATATATTCTGGTTATTAATCCCTTGTCAGGTGGATAGTTTGCAAATATCTTCTCCCATTCTTTGGGTTGTCTCTTCACTTTGTTGTTCCCTTTGCTATGGAGAAGCTTTTTAACTTGATATAATCTCTTCTGTCCATTTTTGCTTTGGTTGCCTGCACTTGCAGGGTATTAGTCAAGAAATTTTTCCCAGACCAATGTCCTAGAGATTTTCCCCAATGCTTTCTTGTAGTAGTTTCATAGATTGGGGTCTTAGATTTAAGTCTTTAGTCTGTTTTGATTTGATTTTTGTATATGGTGAGAGACAGGAGTCTAGTTTCATTCTTCTGCATATGGATATCCAGTTTTCCCAGCACCATTTGTTGAAGAGAGTTTTCCAGAGCGTATGTTCTTGACAACTTTGTGGAACATGAGTTCATTGTAGGTGTGTGGATTTGTTTCTGGGTTCTATACTCTGTTCCATTGGTCTATGTGTCTGTTTTTATGCCAGTCCCATGCCATTTTGGTTACTATAATATAATCTGAAGTTATATAATGTGATTCCTCCATTTTTGTTCTTTTTGCTTAGGATAGTTTTGGCTATTCTGGGTCTTTTGCGAGTCCACATAAATTTTAGGGTTGTTTTTTCTATTTCAGAAGAATGCCATTTGTATTTTGATAGGGATTGCATTGAATCTTTGGACTGCTTTGGGTACTATGGACATCTTAACAATATTGATTCTTCCAATCCATACACATGAAGTATTTTTCCATTTTTTTGTTGTCCTCTTCAATTTTGTTTCATCAGTGTTTTATAGTTTTAGTTATAGAGATCTTTCTAAGTAGTGAACTTTTGATGAGCATCTAGTTTTCTACTCTTACTATTCCTTCTCATTAACATTCTGAGAATGCATCTAATAACTCATAACAATTACGTAAATCTCATATGCTATTAAGCCGATGAATTTGGTTTTCTTTTAAAACAGCATTCAACAACAGTAATTGTTAAAGCAAAATAACAATAAAACCTAAGTCTGATTCTAATACATTTGAGGAAACAGTACATGAATATAATCAACCTTTTTCTGAAAAATCACTAGAGATAGACCTTAAATGCCTATTCATGCTCATTTCTCAGCACACATTTTGCCACTGGTCAATTCTTATTAACATATTAACATATGGTTATGTATTTATTCTACTATATGAGAGCCTTGTCAGTGTCTTACAGCTTGGGGATTAGCTTAGTTATATGGAAGATTTCATGTGGTACTATCTACTGTGGTGGAATTTCTTTTCACAATCAGTATTAACTGTGGGTCTTTTCCTCTGCTAGACCCTAGAGGTAGGTCTAGAAATACAAATGGAGTACCTGACTCATAGTGCTTATAGAAGTGAAATAATCCATATTTAGAAGATGTAATCTTCTTAATGTTATACTTACTGATAAACTTGTTTTGCATAGTCTCCAACAGGGCTTGGTGAGCATCCTCAGCTTGTAAAGCATGTGAACATTCTCTAGCCAGTATGGTGCGCACAAGATGCTCTCCACATCCTAGAAATCCAAAGAAATCAACAGTTGAGGAAAAGCAGCACCGAACACCCTGCTTATTTCAATAGCATTAGAACACCCTTATGCATCATTTAAGAGAGTAGTTAGCTGGGAAAATAATTCCGTGAGGGATGAAATGACTTCCATGAGCAATCTGGTAATTTTAGTAAAGAGATTCAGCAGAAACTAAACACAAAGTTTATCAATAAAAGCAAACCAATACAAATTAATATGATACATAGTTCTCTGTTTAACTAGTATGTGTTGACTGGTGTTAGGCACTAACAAAAAAAATCCCCCTAAAAAATATTATGTGTAATTGTTAAACCACATTGGTACTTTTCAACATACACTCATTGCCACAAATACCATCAGTTCATAAAAGTGTGAATTTTTCAGGACATAGGCATGGGCAAGGACTTCATGTCTAAAACACCAAAAGCAATGGCAACAAAAGCCAAAATTGACAAATGGGATCTAATTAAACTAAAGAGCTTCTGCACAGCAAAAGAAACTACCATCAGAGTGAACAGGCAACCTACAGAATGGGAGACAATTTTTGCAATCTACTCATCTGACAAAGGGCTAATATCCAGAATCTACAATGAACTCAAACAAATTTACAAAAAAAAAACAAACAACCCCATCAAAAAGTGGGCAAAGGATATGCAAGAACACTTCTCAAAAGAAGACATTTATACAGCCAACAAACATGAAAAAATGCTCATCATCACTGCTCATCAGAGAAATGCAAATCAAAACCACAATGAGATACCATCTCACACCAGCTAGAAATGCAATCATTAAAAAGTCAGGAAACAACAGATGCTGGAAAGGATGTGGAGAAACAGGAACACTTGTACACTGTTGGTGGGAGTGTAAATTAGTTCAACCATTATGGAAGATAGTCTGGTGATTCCTCAAGGATCTAGAACTGAAAATGCCATTTGACCCAGCAATCCCATTACTAGGCATATATTCCAAGGATTATAAATCATTCTACTATAAAGACACATGCACCCGTATGTTTCTTGCAGCACTCTTCACAATAGCAAAGACTTGGAACCAACCCAAACGTCCATCAATGACAGACTGGATAAAGAAAATGTGGCACATAGGCCGGGCACAGTGGCTCACGCCTGTAATCCCAACACTTTGGGAGGCCGAGATGGGTGGACCCACCTGAGGTCAGGAGCTTGAGACCAGCCTGGCCAACATGGTGAAACCCCATCTCTACTAAAAAATACAAAAATTAGCCAGGTGTAGTGGCAGGCGCCTTAATCCCAGCTACTTGGGAGGGAGAGGCAAGAGAATCATTTGAACCTGGTAGGCGGAGTTTGCTGTGAGCTGAGATCGAGCCATTGCACTCAAGCCTGGGGGACAAGAACAAGATTTCTCAAAAAAAAAAAAAAAAAAAAAAAAAAGAAAGAAAATGTGGCATGTGCATATTCAGAGAAGGACTGTGTGGTAGATAGAGCTCCCTCTCCCCTCTCCCCTCTCCCCTCCCCCCTCTCCCCTCCCCCCTCCCCCCTCTCCCCTCTCCCCTCTCCCCTCTTTCCACGGTCTCCCTCTGATGCCGAGCCGAAGCTGGACGGTACTGCTGCCATCTCAGCTCACTGCAACCTCCCTGCCCGATTCTCCTGCCTCAGCCTGCCGAGTGCCTGCGATTGCAGGCGTGCGCCGCCACGCCTGACTGGTTTTCGTATTTTTTTGGTGGAGACGGGGTTTCGATGTGTCGGCTGGGCTGGTCTCCAGCTCCTAACCGCGAGTGATCCGCCAGCCTCGGCCTCCCGAGGTGCCGGGATTGCAGACGGAGTCTCGTTAACTCAGTGCTCAATGGCGCCCAGGCTGGAGTGCAGTGGCGTGATCTCGGCTCGCTACAACCACCTCCCAGCCGCCTGCCTTGGCCTCCCTAAGTGCCGAGATTGCAGCCTCTGCCTGGCAGCCACCCCGTCTGGGAAGTGAGGAGCGTCTCCGCCTGACTGCCCATCATCTGGGATGTGAGGAGCCCCTCTGCCTGGCTGCCCAGTCTGGAAAGTGAGGAGCGTCTCTGCCCGGCCGCCATCCCATCTAGGAAGTGAGGAGCGCCTCTTCCCGGCCGCCATCACATCTGGGAAGTGAGGAGCGTCTCTGCCCGGCCGCCCATCATCTGAGATGTGGGGAGCACCTCTGCCCTGCCGCCCCGTCCGGGATGTGAGGAGTGTCTCTGCCCGGCCGCCCTGTCTGAGAAGTGAGGAGACCCTCTGCCTGGCAACCGCCCCGTCTGAGAAGTGAGGAGCCCCTCCGCCCGGCAGCCACCCCATCTGAGAAGTGAGGAGCGTCCTCCCTCCTCGTCTGGGAGGGAGGTGGGGGGGTCAGCCCCCCGCCCGGCCAGCCGCCCCGTCCGGGAGGTGAGGGGCACCTCTGCCCGGCCGCCCCTACCGGGAAGTGAGGAGCCCCTCTGCCCGGCCAGCCGCCTCGTCCGGGAGGGAGGTGGGGGGTCAGCCCCCCGCCTGGCCAGCCGCCCCGTCCGGGAGGCGAGGGGTGCCTCTGCCCGGCCGCCCCTACTGGGAAGTGAGGAGCCCCTCTGCCCAGCCAGCCGCCCCGTCCGGGAGGGAGGTGGGGGGGTCAGCCCCCCTCCCGGCCAGCCGCCCCATCCGGGAGGGAGGTGGGGGGGTCAGCCCCCCGCCCGGCCAGCCGCCCCGTCCGGGAGGGAGGTGGGGGGTCAGCCCCCCACCCGGCCAGCCGCCCCGTCCGGGAGGGAGGTGGGGGGGTCAGTCCCCCGCCCGGCCAGCCGCCCCGTCCGGGAGGGAGGTGGGGGGTCAGCCCCCCGCCCGGCCAGCCGCCCCGTCCGGGAGGGAGGTGGGGGGGTCAGCCCCCCGCCCGGCCAGCCGCCCCGTCCGGGAGGGAGGTGGGGGGGTCAGCCCCCCGCCCGGCCAGCCGCCCTGTCCGGGAGGTGAGGGGCGCCTCTGCCCGGCCGCCCCTACCGGGAAGTGAGGAGCCCCTCTGCCCGGCCAGCCGCCCCCTCCGGGAGGGAGGTGGGGGGGTCAGCCCCCCGCCGGGCCAGCCGCCCGGTCGGGGAAGTGAGGGGCGCCTCTGCCCGGCCGCCCCTACTGGGAAGTGAGGAGCCCCTCTGCCCGGCCAGCCGCCCTGTCCGGGAGGGAGGTGGGGGGTCAGCCCCCCGCCCGGCCAGCCACCCCGTCCGGGAGGGAGGTGGGGGGGGTCAGCCCCCCGCCCGGCCAGCCGCCCCGTCCGGGAGGTGAGGGGCGCCTCTGCCCGGCCGCCCCTACTGGGAAGTGAGGAGCTCCTCTGCCCGGCCACCACCCCATCTGGGAGGTGTACTCAACAGCTCATTGAGAACGGGCCATGAAGACAATGGCGGTTTTGTGGAATAGAAAGGGGGGAAAGGTGGGGAAAAGATTGAGAAATCGGATGGTTGCTGTGTCTGTGTAGAAAGAGGTAGACATGGGAGACTTTTCATTTTGTTCTGTACTAAGAAAAATTCTTCTGCCTTGGGATCCTGTTGATCTGTGACCTTACCCCCAACCCTGTGCTCTCTGAAACATGTGCTGTGTCCACTCAGGGTTGAATGGATTAAGGGCGGTGCAAGATGTGCTTTGTTAAACAGATGCTTGAAGGCAGCACGTTCGTTAAGAGTCATCACCACTCCTTAATCTCAAGTACCCAGGGACACAAACACTGCGGAAGGCCGCAGGGTCCTCTGCCTAGGAAAACCAGAGAACTTTGTTCACTTGTTTATCTGCTGACCTTCCCTCCACTATTGTCCTGTGACCCTGCCAAATCCCCCTCTGCGAGAAACACCCAAGAATGATCAATAAAAAAGAAAAAAAAAAAAAAAAGAAGTAAAACTGTCTCTATTCACAGATGATATAATTTTCTATGTAGAAAATCCCAAAGGATCTACAAAACAACTATTAGAGGTATCTCTCCATATTCTTCCTGTCTGGTTAGTCTAGGACAAAGGCTGGCAGAAGATACCTGCCTGGTACTTACCAGTCCTCAAAATATGGACCTGACCTTCATTTCTTTCCCCATTCATTCACTTGCCAGGCTGTTATTGAGTCCCTACTCTGTGGTAGGCCCAGAGTACACAGCAGTTGGCAGGGGTGCTACTACATATTGTCAGACCTCCCCAAAAGTGTCAGGCCCCTGCCTGATGACTCAGTATTCACTTAACTGTCATTCTGGCCAGTCCAGATGTCAATGCCCTGATTGTGTATTCTACACACCAACCTCAAGGATTCATATAAAAACCCTGGATTCAGCAGCAGGAATCCTGGACATTCCCACGGCCCTAGGAGTGCCAGTCTCTACGGCCAGGTCCTCTCATTAATCCTAACCCTTACTCCGGAGCCCCAGCTCACTCTTTCCCAGTATGTTTCCTGTTGCTGAGAATTCAGCATGTCCCATGCTCAAAGATAATACATGTCTTCTACTTGTGGGTATCCCTAAACTTTCAAAACCCACACTGAAGATGAACTACCAATAAAAAATTCCAACCCCCAACTTCAACACACATATACATACAACCAAAAGGAAGAATAAGCAATAGCAAAAAACAAAAAAATTATTTCAAGAAGTGAAAATAATTGGACAGCAGTTGAAAACAAATTTGTAAAAGGCCAAATAGTAAATATTTTAGGCTTTGAATGCTACATGTAATTTCTTTCTATCAAATCTTCTTAATTTTTTTTGCAACAAGTCTTAAAAACTAAAAAATCATTCTTAGCTTATGAGCTATACAAAAACAGGCCATGAACCAGATTTGGCCCACAGGTCATTGTTTGCCTATCCCTGAAATAGAGCAAACTGTAGTACAATAAGAAAAAGAAACAGAGCCTAGAATGATAAAGAGAAAGAAAATGAGGAGTTAAGAGTCCAAAAGTGTAAAATGATAATGTCCAATGCATTAATAGGCATTTTGAAAGAGAGGAAAGGAAGAAGAAAGCACTAATATTTGTATAAGGAATAAGAATTTTCTAGAATTTAAGTTATTAAACTGAAGATCCACATAGAGTTCCAAAAAAGAGGAATAAAAATAGAAATCCATCCTTAATTGTATCAGTTTGAAGCTCTGGACCAAAGACAACAAGAAAATATTAAAAACTCACCAAAAAGAGAAGGAAAAAAATTCACCTACAAAAAAATTCAAAAATTTTTAAATTAAACTGATAACTAAATATCTCCAAGCAACAAAAGAAGCCACAAGACTAATATCTTAAAGACGCTATGGCAAAAAAAACAAGCAAACAGAAAAAAACACTGCCAACCTGGAATCAGTTAAACTACCATTCTAGAGTGAGGGTGAATAGAGACCGTTTCAGACATGTAACGACAAATTCATTTCTCAGAGATTTTAACTCCCAGCTCACTTTTACTCTGCCCAACACTACTCCTTGTCATCATTCTTGCTGAATTTAATATTTATCTAGATGATTCTCCCGATATCTTGGCTTTTGGTATTCTGATATCCTCTCCTCCAGTTATCCACACTACCTGATAAACTCACACCCATCTTCAGCAGTAACGTGAACTCCTCAGTCACATCAATTGGAATCATCTCATTCCTATCTTTCCAGCTCCCTCCCTTGAGCACTCCAACTCCAACATTCCCTCCATCTCACCAAAAACTGCCATCCATTAATTCTGCTGCCTTTTAACTATTCCTCACCCCACTCAGGTCCTCACCTCTATTCTTAACTAACTAAAATTCCATGCTTCATCAACTTACATCCATCCCCTTACTCCCAAAAACCTCCCTGCTTCTCTCATTTCATCAAACATGTCTGGCAAAAGCCCACCCTGGAGTAACAGTCAGAATAGCTATACTGGGCTGCAAAAACAACGCCCAAATCTCAGTGACTTAAAATATAATTCTCACTAATGTTATAGGTCATACCTGCATCACCTGAAGATCTGCTTCACACACTCACTCAAACCTAGGTGAAAGGAACAAACCTAGGCAGATGGAGACTCCATCACCTGTAAATGCACTACCTGAATCACATACTTTCCCTCCACAAGAACGAGGCCACCCTGCTGTTCCAGAAGGCTGTTTTACCACCTTAGCCTGAAAGTGACAAATATCATTACCATTCCGGTCCCTGGCCAGAAAGAGCTACACATTCTTAGGCAACTACAAGGGGCCTGTGAAATATAGGGGAATATATGGATCTTCAGAGAGCATTAAGTTGAATGTCTCTGCCATATCTGACTAAATCCAACTTTCCATGCCTGCACTTGCATAGCTAAGCCTGAGGCACAGCAGCATGACTGAGGGGTGACATGCATGAGCATCAAGGCCCATCCATGGCCACTGAGTGGGAAAAATTAAAAAAAAAGAGAAAAGAAAAGAAAAAAGAAAGAAAACACCATCTGCTGAGGACGGCAGGAGGGAAAGGACAGACCTGAAAACCAAAGGGTACTGCTAGGTAGCCTGACTAGACCCAGTCTCTTCCCAGGCATCTGTTACACGAGGTTTTCTAATTTAAGTTTAAATTTAAAAACTTGCCACTTTAGCAACGCAATTCAGTTCTCTTTTTTAAGGCTACATCCATTCCTATCATAAATAATATAAAATTACCATTTAACCATTTTTAAAGTATGCAATTCAGTGGCATTAAGTACATTCACACTGTTGTACAACCATCAGCACCATCTAGCTCCAGAACTTCTTCATATTCCCAAATGGATACTCTATGTATGTATATACCATATGTTCTTTATTCATTCATCTGTCCATGAATATATGGGACCAAATGCATTCTTAACCTATATACGTGGCTCTTTGCTGGTGATTGAAAATGGCTCAGAAAACTTTACACTGAAAGAAGACGACTTCTAGCTACTTTTTCCAATTCAAACATGCAACTCTGTGTTGATTCAAACATAATTTCTGATAAGCTCATATACATATATTTATCAGATGCCATTAGCAGCGATACACGAAAAAGATCATTTGATCTGAGAATATTTATTTTAACTGACTTTTTTAGGGGGGAAACCCAGGATATATTTAATTACTTCCAACTACAGAATTTCGTTTTAGTTCATTTGAATAAAAAAAAAACCTTTAATTAAATACTTTATATTGTCTGAAAAATGGAGTCCTGCATATTTTAAAACCACCTTTTATCCATCTAAAGAATGACCACTTCCCTCAATCATGTGACACCACTTCAGTGAAGCCACCTTTAAATCATCTGTTTTTGAATTTGTCTGGAATCCAGAAAAAGTTGGCAAAACCCCAAGGAAACTAGAAGAGTTAATTAATAAAGTATCTTTATTTTCCTGTCATCTAAATCCTTCCAACAATGCCATTATTTCTCTAGTGGATACATTAGCTTACATTACAAAAAGCTTCTGTAACTTTACCCATAGGAGAAATCTGATATTTCTGTGTCAAGAAGCAGGGTCTTTTTTAAGAAGAGGACAGCTTGCACATTTTATTTACTCTATTCATTCATTCTCATTTTCTCTCCTCCTTCCCTCCCTCACCCCTCCCACCCTCTTACACACACACCCCTACCTTAAGGCCTATAGGGTAAGGGTTAGTATCTGTTCTGCAGTGAGACTCATGTTTGAATCCAGCAGGGTGACTTTGGGTTATTTAGGGCTCAGTTTCCATAGCTGTAAAACGGGGAATGGGATACCAACTACCTCACAGGGTTGTTTTGAGGACAAAATGAGAAAAATCACATAAAGCATTTAGCATGGAGTTGACCATAGAGTAAGCACTTAATAAATACTGCTATGATGAAAATAACCATCTTAAGAAAAATTTTCTACTACTTTGCTGCCTCTCATCCTATTCTCTGTATGTTCCTTCTATTAAAGTGATTCTCAGCTAGCTTAACAATCATCACTGAGAGAGCCTAAAATAGAATTTAAAAGTTTATCCTTTGCCTTGTAATTCTAAATGAAGGCTACTGCTTCAAATCAAGCTAAGCCTTTACATAGGGTAAAAATGACCACCTAGGTAAACCTACCATTATCACAACAAAACAAATAGTATGATAAAGATTTATCTTAGCCTGGCAGGAAACATTTTAACTGTGATTATCTAGAGACTGTGGATCATGCTTGACTTTTCTTATTTATTCCTTTTATTTTCCTCAGTATCTAAAATAAATACCTATTTTTTTTTCTCCAACAGGTTTATTGCCCGACTTCAGATTACACTCCTGTGTTCACAATACTTTCTCTTAAGGCAAGTTAGTAAAGGGGAAAGCAAAGTTTCCCATGATGGGATTTGGCCCCATTCACTTCACTTCCCTGTATCTTGAGTACACGAGTTGATCAGAGTGAACATGAACAGATGCCATGGGTGTTTTATGTTGCCTGACCTTCATCACACATTTATAATTTTTTTTAACTTCAGCTCCAGTGATAGATGCAGCCTTCAAAACAAGATAATTAAATATAGGGATTGTGACAGCCCAACAAAATCATATTGTCAAATTAAGTTTTAGTTCCAAAAGGTAAAAGTAACAAACTGAAAAGCTTTTGCAATAAGAATAGAGAAACATCAAAATTTACCAATTCTTGGCTAACATGTAAGATATATCTTCATTGCATTTCTAGATTATTTTCAATCTTTTTTGTCTTCATCTAATGCAGTAGTAGCAGCAGTGGTGGGATGAGCCCCATTATTACAAAATGAAAATTAAAAGACCTTTATGTGTCCAGTTATTAATGTAGTGTTCTAATGGTTGAGGACAATAATATAATTGCTCCACAGGACCTCAAAATAAGATTAGGATTTTAAAATATAACTCATAATCTCACAGATCTTTCTTATCTGTGCAGAATTTTTGTCTTCTAAACCACTCCCACCTCAATTCTAATACAAAGAGCCCCAGAGGGGAAAAAGTGAAGTTGCATTCACAGCAGAGACACAACCCACATTCCTAGGCAGCCTCCTACAAAAGCACAGGCTCAACAGCAACAAAAGCTCACATTCAGTACCCCTGGCACACCACACGTCTCCAAGGATTACTGATGATTTTGAAGTATTTATGTCATCTTATAAATGCTGCCATTCACTCTCACTGTGGCTAGTGGGCATCTGAAAAATCTTTCAACACATCCCCTCTTAGAAGTCCACAGGGATAGATAAGTAATAAGAAAGGGCCTTTCCAAATTTAAAAGGAAACATTTGGTACTTCAGTTTCCAGTATTGCAACATCTCTTTTTCAACAAACGAATTTATTACACAGTACATCACCTTTTCCCTGTCAAAGGATTTACTGCCAATTTTGGAGTTGGGTTACTTCTGGTTTTCAAGCCTGTCTTGTGAAATTAAAGAGAGAGCTACCTTAAAAGTGATAGGACACACATGATTTCAGTCTTCACAGTGTCCCTATGGTTATCAAACCTGGAACCTATTATATACAAGGGGAAAACATAAGGAGCTTCATAAAGAGATGGAATAAGTGGTGAAGATGTCTAATCCAGTCACATCTTAAGGTTATAGCTCACCGACACATATTTAGCGTTTCCCAAATATTCAGAGTTCTCTGTAATCCACAACTTGTCTCATACTTTGGTTATTTATTGTAATGTATCAAAAACAACTCAAGCTTTTCAATTTTTTCTGTGATAAATAATAACCAAAAGAAAAACCAATTTTATAATTATCTCCTAGAGATATCATCTCTTACAAAGTAGGGTGTGATTGATATATGCGTTAGCATTTCATAATTATTTTTAATATAGAGAAATATTATCACAGTTATGATTAAACACAGATATCTAGAGCACGGTGCTAGACATATAGTACATATAATAAGTGCTTTATACATATATTAGTTTTTATCACTATTGCCAATTTGATTGAGGATATAACCAAATCACACACTCATACGAAAAATCCCAACTGTCTAAATAAGTAGCTCCATAAATAGGAAAGGTTCCAGTTTTATGAACGCAAATACTTTCACAGATTAAAACCTTTTTGAAAAAAACTAAAACCAAAAAAACAAACAAACAAAAAAACCTTCAACAAACATGAGTAGTGAAAACGCTTCATCCCATCTACCATGTCAGAGGAAGTGTGTAATTGACAAAGCTTCAGCCACTCTCTTTTCCTTGCTCTTCTGGGTGTGTCTGTGAGGGTGCTGCCAGAGGAGACTGAGATTTGAGTCAGTGGATTAGGAGAGGAAGACCCACCCTCAATGTGGGTAGGTGCTATCCAACTGGCTGCCAGCACAGCAAAAACAAAGCAGGGGGAAGAAGGTGGGATAACTTTGTTTGCTGGGTCTTCTGGCTTTTCCCTTTCCTATACTGGATGCTTCCTCCTGCTCCTCCTGCCCCTCCTGCCCTTGGACATCATACTTCAGGTTCTTCAGCCTTTGGATTCCTGCACTTACACCATTGGTTTGCTGGGGGCTCTTGGGCCTTTGGCCACAGACTGAAGGGTGCACTGTTAGCTTCCCTGGTTTTGAGGCTTTCAGACTCAGACTGAGCCACTACTGGATTCTTTCTTCCCCAGCTTGCAGATGGTCTATCCTGGGACTTCACCTTTTAATCAGGTAAGCCAGTTCTCCCTAATAAACTCCCTTTCATATACATAAATATCCTATAAGTTCTGTCCCTCTGGAGAACCCTAATACACACCTCAATGTAGAAATTTACCCAATATTCATTTTGAGTGTTAATACAGAAGATAAAGCAGAACCTTGCTTTCTGTTCTAAATTATTTAAATTTAGTTACCTAAATTATAACACTCTAATTAGAGCATCAGGGACAAATGAACCCAGGGAAGGAGGAGAAAAAATCAGAGGCAACCATCACCAGTAAAAGTGGTATTCTTATCTATGGTGGTGCCGCTAAGATTGTATCACTATATTGTATTTATCTGCGAAACAGAGTATATGTATAAGCATTAGATTTATCCACACCTGAGAACTTCATTAGGAAAGTAGCCATAAAAGAAGCAACACTGTTTGTAATGTTCAGTTGATGCTCTTGTCAATCTTCTATCTGGATTCCTGTTCCATCAGAGAGAAGGATCACATATGAGGAGAACCAGCTCTGGCTGTAGAACCTGAAATGAGTCACTTATGACATCTATGCTTCAGCTTCCTCATTTGAAAAACTAAATGGCTTAGCTTTAATAGTTTTATATTCCTCACAAGACAAAATATTTACCACTGAATGTAGTTTTAGAACTTTAATAACTTGCTGGTTAAAATTTAGTTAAGAGGCTTGCAATAGGCAGATGACTTGAGAAAACCCTTTTTAAAAGCTGTTAATTAATGAAAAAATATACTTAGATTAAATTCAACTATAGAAAACTTAATTTTTTTAGGGAGAAAGGGCCACTGACTCACTGACTCACTGATTAAATAATCAACTACTGTATATCTGGGGCTTTAGAATTATCTTGCAAGGAAAGTACTATCATCTCATCTGACAAACAAGAAAAGTGATTTGGAAGAACTAAGATTCTAAGATCCAAGTATTGTGACTCCTAGTAACATGCTCATTCCATAACAGTCACTGCAGAAACCAGGCTAATATCATCACATGAATAAAGGAGATATAAACAAAGAAAATCCAAAGCCCCAAAAATCTGAGAATATGGACAAGATCATAGTAATAATTATCTGCACATAAGGAGCACAACAGGTTCTGATACGAACACTTAGGACTGTAGATAGACCCCAATTTTAACCAGAAAGTCCTATAAATAGTAAGTCACCAAGCACATCCCAACAAAATAAAATTAAAGATTTTATTTTGCCTCTAAGCCATGGTGTGCATTTCATGAGCCAGAAAAAAAAAACCAAAGCCAAAATGCAGTTATAAACATCTACAAATATGCAGATGTCATGTAAAATATTTCACTATACATATTGATTATATATGTGGTATAAAGTCCACAAACAGAAAGAACATAAGCAAGATAGTTATACTACACCATAAATCTAACCTATAACTACTAAGCCAGCCACATATATTAAATATTTAATTAATAATTTTCTTAATGACTTAAAATTTAGAAGTAATTTATTGGGGTCATTTTGATCTCTTTAAAAGCTGAAAAGGAAGTTTGAGTCGATGTTATTTCTCAATAAATTCCTCTGTACAAAGGAGAGGCAATATAAATCATTTCATCAGCTTTAAAGCTGTAGGCAAAGTTTAAAAACAACATTCAGTATTTAGAGGCCAAATAAAGTACCATAGAAAAAAGTCTTAAATCTGCTCACCAGTCATTGCTTATCCCTTTCACTATTCAATACAGTATCAAGGGAAGTTTTGAGGGTAGGGAAAGACACACTGCTCTGAAGGAGGAAGGAGAAAATAGTATTCATATTTTATTCTCTACATCTGGGTAGAATTTAAGGAATATCAATACAGAAATTGTCCAAAAGCTGTCTTACCACCAACTAGAAAAATTATCAGATGAAAGAAGCAGATAAAAGAAGAAAGGGGCAAAATACAGGAAGGCCACCTCAAATGAGTTAGGTAACAAAAGACAAATAGACAATATACAATTTGGGACTCTTCAAGGTTTTCATTTGACACTATTACTAAGAAATAATACCAGGAAAAGAAGGAACTACATCAACTTGTATTACTTGTTAAATTTCTTTATTTAATTTATTTTAGCCAGCAAGTTAACTTACAGTTTTATTCAAAATTACCTAAGATTGTGCTTCCCAATCTCTCTCAGGTCATGAGAAAAAGATATATCTTGGACTAAAATGTTTCATATAGTCTCAGGAAATTCACAGAATGCTCCATAAAAACCCATGTATAGATTCCATAGGGTCTACAAATCCCAAATTAAGAAACCACATGGCTATAATTTTATTTAAAAATCTATAAGCGTATGGTTTTAAACCTGTAGGCTAAGGTTTCAATTTGATTTTGATTTTTTTTTTTTTCCTTGAAACAGAGTCTTGCTCTGTCACCCAGGCTGGAGTGCCCTAGTGCGATCTCAGCTCACTGCAACCTCTGCTTCCCGGGTTCAAGCCATTCTCCTGCCTCAGCCTCCTGAGGAGCTGGGATTACAGGTGCCTGCCACCAGACCTGGTTAATTTTTGTATTTTTTAGTAGAGACAGGGTTTTGCCATGTTGGCCAGGCTGGTCTCAAACTCCTGACCTCAGGTGATCCACCCGCCTTGGCCTCCCAAAGTGCTGGGATTACAGGAGTGAGCCACTGCGCCCGGTCTGATTTTGATTTTTAATACTGCTGCTGGACCCATGAACTACAGTGACACTATCATCGCCTAGAGGCTAACATGAAAATTGCAGTAAAAATTTGGAAACCAGATTATTATGTTAAAATCACATTTCCTACTTAAAAAAAAAAAGGAGGAGGAGGATCATTTGAGAAATGGCTGGTTCTGGGTCTCTGGGTCTCATGAAAGATGTATTCAAGAGGAGTCTGAGGCATCTTGTTCTACCCAAAAACAAGGAAATTACCAAAGATAGTAAAGTCAAAGATCACAGAAACCAACATAAAGGGGCTCCAGTGCCAAAAGATGGACAATTTTACCAGCTAAAATAATGGTTCTAAATCCTCTAATATGTCTCACAAGCCTCCAAAACAGATCCCTGAAATTTCCACTTCTAGTTAGGATGAAGAAACTTCCAAGAGTCCAGCACTCCCACTGTAATAACAATAGCAAGCCAGATAAGCTACAGTCATGGGTTTTTTAACGAAAATGCACAAATATCTCAATAAACATAATTCCCAAAAAAGATAAGCCTTTCCTATGAGAAAACAGAGCCATGGTCTCTTTTATTCCTAAGAAAGCAGTGGAAAAAGAATAAATGCTGTAGATGAGGACAAGAAATTAGTTGAACTTTAATAAACTTCAAATGACTACATGTGAGCTACCATGATGCATCAGAATCAAAAGAAACCCCATTCACTAAACAAGGCTGAATCCATTCATCAATTCTTTCCTACAGGTCTTCACTAATAGCTCCAAAAATGTAGGGTAGAGCAGGAGAGCTGAAAGATATCCACACCGTGAGGTGCATAAGTTCTTTGGCAAGTGAAAAGCAGCAGCATTTTGAAGTCTGGGGACACAACAAGAGAGCTGAAGGAGAAGAGCCAACCTGGATGCAGAGAGCCATCACTTACTGCAAGGCAGCAGCCACCAAGCAATGGGAAAAGTAAAAAAGAGCTGAAAGAAATCCCTCAGAAGCACACTGGATCTTCCCTAAGTGCACTGCAACTGTCCACCAAAGTGTGAGACCAGAGTGGTAAGACAAAGGAAGATCTCATAGGTGGGTGAAAGTAAAAATATCCCCCAGTGACCCAATAAGCTGAAAGCTAGGCTGTAAAAGACAGAAGGCAAGAGAAAGAGAGAAATTCCCCCTTCCTAAAGCTGACAGCTGGTCTATAAATAGATAAATAGATAAAGAGATATCTGGAGTTTTGCTGGTGCTCGGATCCCAGCCTTTGCTGAATAGTAAGACTTGACACTACCATCAGAATATCTCAAGCCAGCATATGGAAACAAAAAAGAGCCCAAAGAGACAGGGCAATCCTAAGCAAAAAGAAGAAAGCTGGAGGCATCACACTATCTGACTTCAAATTATACTACAAGGCTACAATAACCAAACAGTATGGTACTGGTAAAAAAACAGACACATAGACCAGTGGAACAGAATAGAAAACTCAGAAATAAAGCCATACACCTACAACCATCTGACCTTCAACAAAGCTGACAAAAATTAGCAATGAAGAAATGACTCTGTATTTAATAATTGGTGCTGGGATAACTGGTTAGCCATACACAGAAGAATGAAATTGGACCCCTACCTTTCACCATATACAAAAATTAACTCAAGGTGGATCTCAAACTATAAAAATCCTAGAAGAAAACCTAGGAAATACCATCCTGGACAACAGCCTTGGCAAAGAATATATGACTAAGACCTCGAAAGCAACTGCAATAAAAACAAAAATTGACAAGTGGGATCCAATTAAACTAAAGAGCTTTTGCACAGCAAAAGAACCCATCAACAGAGTAGACAGACAATCCACACAATGGGAGAAAATATTTGCAAACTATGTTTCTGACAAATGTCTAATATCCTGAATCTATAAGGAACTTAACTCAATAAACTAAAAACAAATAATCCCATTAAAAAGTAGGCAAAGGACATGAACAAACACTTTTTCTTTTCTTTTGTGTGTGTGTGTGTGTGTGTGTGTGTGTGTGTGATGGAGTCTCATTTTGTCACACAGGCTGGAGTGCAGTGGTGCAATATTAGTTCACTGCAGCCTCTGCCTCCCAGGTTCAAGCGATTCTAGTGCCTCAGCCTCCCAAGTAGCTGGTACTACAGGCACCCACCACCACGCCCAGCTAATTTTTGTATTTTTAGTAGACATAGGGTTTCACCATGTTGGCCAAGCTGGTCTTGAACTCCTGACCGCCTCGGCCTCTCAAAGTGCTAGGATTACAGGCGTGGGCCACCATGCCCGGCCTGAACAAACACTTTTCAAAAGAAGACATACAAATGGCCAACAAACATACCAAAAAAAAAATGTTCAACATCACTACTGATCAGAGAAACACAAATCAAATTCACAATGAGATACCATCTCACACCAGTTAGAATGGCTATTATAAAAAAGGCAAAAAAAAAAAAAAAAGGTGTTGGCAAAGCTGTGGAGAAAAGAGAACACTTATACACTGTTGGTGGGAATATAAATTAGTTCAACCACTGTGGAAAGCAGTTTGGAGATTTCTTCTCAAAGAACTAAAAACAAAACTACCACATGACCCAGCAATCCCATTACCAAGTATATACCCAAAGGAAAATAAAGCATGCTACAAAAAAGGCACATGCATTCATATGTTCATCACAGGACTATTCACAAAAGCAAAGACATGGAATCAACCGAGGTGCCTATTAATGGTGGATTAAAGAAAATGTGGTACATATACGCCCTGGAAAATACGTAGATATAAAAAAGAATGAAAATATGTCCTTTGCAGCAACATAAATGTAGGTGGAAGTCATCATCCTAAGCAAACTAACACAAAAACAGAAAACCAAATACCGCATGTTCACACCTATAAATGGGAGCTAAACATTGGGTATATATGGTCATAAATATGAAAACAATAGACACCAGGGACTACTACAGGGAAGATTGATGGAGGGGTGCAAGGGCTGAAAAACTACCTATTGGGTACTATGCTCACTACCTGGGTGATGGGATCAGTGTCACACAATATACCCATTTAACAAACCTGCACACGTACCCCCTGAATCTAAAATAAAAGCTGAAATCTCTTTAAAAAAAAAAAAAAGAAAGAAAGAAAAAAGAAAAGGCAACACAAGGCAAAGCTGTTAGTTACTTCACCCAGTTTTTGAATTTTGTTGAACAGACTGTGATACTTGGAGCATCTGCAGCCACCTTATGACCATAAAGGGGCAAGCCTGAGTACCAAAGTCAAGAGTTGAGGATGGTGGAGCAGAAAGATGGAAAGGAATGGAGTCTTTGATGCTGAATAAACCAACCACCAACCACCGAAGCACCTTTCTTGAGAATTTCTCCTGTGAAATAATAATGCTTGTTATTTAAGCCAAAAAAATGTAGTATATATAAACCATGGAATACTATGCAGCCATAAAAAATAATAAAAATCACACCTTTTACAGCAACATGGATGAAGCTCAAGGCCATTATCTTAAATGAAATAACTCAAAAACAGAAAATCAAATACTATATGTTCTCTCTCATAAATGGGAGCAATACAATGAGTACACATGAACATACAGAAGGAAATAATAGACACTGAGGACTTCAAATGAGTGGAGGGTGAAAGGAGGATAAGGGTTGAACAATTACCTACTGGGTAGAGTGTTCACAATTTGAGTGATGGATACACTAGAAGCCCAAACCTCACTATTATGTGACATATCCATGTAACAAACCTGCACACACACACCCTGGACCTATAAAAACAAAAATACATATATAAATGTTTTATACGTATAAAGGGCTGAAATGTTTTATATGTATAAAACATTTATATATGTGTATATGTATAAAGCATCTCTATAAAAATGTGTGTGTGTGTCTGTGTATGTGTGTATATATATATATATACACTCAATTTGTCATACTAGATGCACGGAATAAGAAAGACTGTACCCTTTTTCAAAGGCAAATATCTTCTGCAGTCTCTTCTGTTTTCAAATATAATGTTTAGTATACAATCAATAATTATAAGACATATGAAAAAGTAAGAAATAGTGTGACTGGGAAACGAGAAGGAACAGGCAACAGAAGTAGACTACTAATAGCCCAGATGTTGGAATTATCAGATAAGGTTTTTAAATGAAAAATAATTTATGTAAGTGAAAAAAATATTCATAAAAGATGGGAAACTCCAACATAGAAAACCTATTAAAATAAATCAAAAAGAAATACACAAAATGAAAAAGTATCACAAGTGAAAATGCATTCAGTGGGCTTTAGAGCAAGCAAAAGACAGCAAACAAAAGGATCATTGAACTTGATATAGTCATGAGAAATTATCCAAACTGAAATACAAAGAGGAAAAGAATGAATAAATAGGAATGTGGTATCCAATGTCTGTAGAACAATATCGAATGCATATAACCGCAGCCCTAGAAGTAAAAGAGAGAACACGCCAGAATAAATAACTGAAAATACAATAGCTAAGAATTTTCCACACCTAACAACCCAATAACCTCAGAAAACTCCAAAATGGATAATGCAAATACCATCACATTTAAGGACACCATAGTAAAACTGCTGGAAAGCAAATATGAAATATTAAAAACACATGGGAAAAAAAGATACATTACATACAAAGAGACCACTACAGATACTTCTCACCAGAAACAATGGATGCAAAAAGATAGTGGGATGACATTTTTTAATTATTGAAAGAAAAAAGCCAACACAGAATTCTCTATGCAGAGAAAACATCCTTCAAAAGCAAAGGGGAAGTAAAGATATTTCTGATAAACAAAGCTGGGAAGACTCATCATCAGGAAACATGAAATATAAAAATACTAAAGGGCATTTGTTTAGGTTAAGGAAAACAATACCAGAGAGAACCCTGAGCTCTTTCTTTAAAAAGAAAGCATCAGAAAGTGGAACTCATTCAGTAAGTTTAAAAGTATATATATTTAGTGTGTGTGAGTACATGTGTAAATTTTTTAAAAGACAACTGAATATCTAACACAATAATATATTTTAGAATTTGTAACATAATATGCCAAGAGCTCAAAGGATGGGAAAGAAATAATGAACTTAACTTTTTAAGTTTCTTGCATTGTCATAAAGTAATATTATCCTAAGTGGACCATGGTAAATTAATGATGTATATTATAATTCCCTACAGCAACTACAGAAAACATAATACACAGAATAATGGCAAAATACTTACGGAGAAGAAAAGAACAATAAAACGAAAGAATAGAAAACAAAAAGCAAGGTGGTATATTTAGCCCAATTACATCAATACTTACATTAAACATAAATGGACTAAATACTCCATGTAAAAGGCATGGGTTATCAATCTAGAATAATCTTTTTATTAATAAATGGGAGACCCAATTGTTGTTTGTTTATAAGAAATATACTTTACTATACAGACAAAATAGGCTAAAAGTAAAACAGATAAAAAACATATAGCAGACAAGTACTAAGGATAAGAAAGTTGCTCTGACTATATTAATATTAAACAAAGTTACATAAAAACAAAGCAAATTATCCAGAGATAAAGAGAATATTTTATGATAAAATTGTCAATTATGAAAGTGTCAATTAATAGAAGACATAACATTCTAAATGTGTGTACACTTAGTAACAAAGCATCTAAATAATGGGAAAAATATAATGGATATAACAGATTGAAATACGTCAAATATATAAAAATCATAAATTAGTAATTTTATAAATGAGCAAATAAATAAATAGGAAATACTTTAATACATAAAATGAAACCTATTGGATGTCTTAGGAGATTATCTGTGCATCATCTCTTTATTTTGAAAAATAATATATTAAAAAAAGATGTGAACATCTTTTCTGCCTTTACTTTATGAACTATTCCTCTGGGTAGCCAAATAGATAAGCAAAAGGTCGTCTTTTTAGAAGAACTACAGTTAATAAATGCAGGAGAATGTATAAAACTCTGGCCTATAGTCACACAATGGAATATTAAACAACAACTAAAATAAATGCACTAGAGTGACATGGCAACTATATGGACAATTATAAAAGTATATTTAGTAAAAGAAGTAAAACACAGAGGACTATACAACATATGATACCATAGACCTATAGGTCAATAAAAACCATAAAACTAACAATATATTATTTGGGGATGCATACATATATGATTAAACATTCTGTTAAAGCAAGGGAATGATACACAAATTTCAAAATAGTGGTTACCCATGGAGAAGAATTTGTGACAAGGTAGGAGAGGCTGCAACAGTGTTATTAATCAGAGTGACATAAGCAAGATGGTGGAATAGAAGTTTTCTATCATCAATCCCCTAAAGGAGCATCAATTTGACCACTACCTACAAAGGAAAATACATCTGTGGGAGTCCAGAGTCCAACAGAGAAGTTTTAGCACACAGTTGGAGCACAAGATCCAGAATGAATGCATTGAAGAGACTAAGAAGAGGATGGGTAAGAGGGATGACCCTTATCGCCCCTCCCCCAAGGTGGCACAGCTCAGTGCCAAAAGAGATACCCTCACCCACAATTTCTCTCACAATGGAAAGTGAGAGTGCAGTGAGTAAGCTCCTGGGTACCCCAGCTGTGCAGGATGCTGTCCAGGAAGCCCACTTCTTTCTTGCCCCACCCAGAATACTGAAGTGATTGGCACAATTAAGTAGTTGAGGAGGTTAGGAGAAGGAAGGGGAGGGAGGCCCTGATGCTACTAACCACTCCATGACTCCTTCAGAAAGCCTGCACACAAGCCATGTGGGATGCCTTGCCTGTGTAACACCCCTAAACAGCCCCATGGGCACCCCAAATTCTCTATTCACAACACCTTCCCCCAGGCCAACTCCCCAAGCATGACCCCATGGGTGGCAAATAGAAGTGTCTTGTGCAGATAGCCAGCTCAACTCTGCAGGATTGAGACAAGGCATAAAATATTAAGAATACCTCCCCAAAACAAGAGCGAATAAAAGACATGGAATAGGCGTAAAAAAAAGGTTTAAGAGCGTCTCAGAATCCCTAGCTGGGCTGACTGGTGAAGGTGTTTCTCTCTTGAAACTAGTTAGTAGAGACTGGAGGACGTAATTGCTTCAACGGCAAAGCCAGTAATGCAACATGTCAAAGAACAAAAAGTTGAGGAAAAATGACACTATCAAAGAAACATAATAATATCCCATTAATTGATCAAAAAAAAATGGAGATCTACAAATTGTCTGAAAAATAATTCAAAATAATTGTTTTTGGGAAGCTCAGCAAGCTACAAAAAATATATAGACAACACAATAAAATCAGAAAAACATACATGAACAAAATAAGAAATTTAATAAAAAGATTAAAATCATGCAAAATAATCACAAACAGATTCTGAAAAATACAATCAATGAAATGAAAAAATTTAATAGAGAACATTAACAGCAGACTTGATAAAGAATCAATCTGATAAAGATGTGAAAGAATCTGTGAACTCAAAGACAGGTCATTTAAAAATATTCCATCAGAGAAGAAAAAAAAATGAAAAGAAATAAAGCCTACAGGATTTATGGAGTACCATCTAGCATTATGGAAGTTCAAACAGGAGAAGAGAAAGAGAAAGAAAGACACATAGCTTTTTTTTAAGAGTTAAAAACTACTCAAATCTGGGGAGAGATATAGGCATCCAAATACAAGAAGCTCAAATGTCTCTAAACAGCTTCCACTGAAAACATACTTCATCAAGATACATTATTATCAAATCATCAAAAACCAAACGCAAAGGGAGAAAATTTTAAAGCAGCAAGAGAGGCTCATCACATACAAGAAAATTCCCAAAGGTGTCAACAGATTTCTCGGTAGAAACCTTGCAGGCCAGGAGAGAGTAGGATAATGTATTTGAAGTGCCAGAATTAAAAACAAAAACAAACAAACAAAATCCTGCCAACCGAGAATATTTTACCTGGCAAAGCTGTCCTTCAGAAAAGGAAAAATAAAGGTTTTCCCAGAAAAACAAACTTGAAGGAGTTCACCATCATTAAACTTGTTTTACAAGAAATGCTAAAGGGAGTTCTACTAGCTGAAATGAAAGGATGCTATTTAGTAACATGAAAACATAACAAGGTATAAAACTCGTTGGTGAAGGAAAGGACATAGTCAAGTTTAGAATACTTTAATACTGAATTGATGGTATATAAAAGACATAACTGGTATAATGGTTAAAAGACAAAAATATTTAAAAATACCTGTAGCTACAATAATTTGTTAACAGATACACAACATAAAAAGATGTAAATTGTGGTATCAAAAACATAAAATGGATAGGGAGATAAAACTGTAGAGTTTTCATATCTAATCAAAGTTAGCTGTTAGCTTAAAATAGATTTTCATAACTATACAATTTTTATGTATGTTTCATAGTAACTACAAAGCAAAAGAGCATGACATTACAGAAAGTCATCAAATCACAAAGACAGCAAGAAAAGAACAAAGGGTCTACAAAACACCCAGAAAATAACAAAACGGCAATAGTACATCCCTACTATCAATAATTACATTGAATATAAATATACTAAATTCTACAATAAAAAGGCAAACAGTGGCATACAGACCCAACTATATGCTATATACACTCACTAAAGCTTTAAGGATACACATAGATTAAAAATGAAGGGATGAAAAAAAGATATAAATGAAAACCAAAAGACAGCGGGGGAGCTATATTTATTATAAGACAAAGTAGACTTCAAGTCAAAAGGTGTAACAACAGATAAAGCAGGTCATTATAGAATGATAAAGTGATTAATTCACCAAAAGGATGTAACAATTGTAAATACATATGTACCCATCATCAGAATACCTAAACAAATATTAACAGATCTGAAGAGGACAGATAGCAATAAAATAATAGTAGAGAACTTCAATATCCCACTTTCAACAATGGATAGATTATGCAAATAGAAAATAAGGAAACATTAAATTTGAACTATATGTTAGATCTAATGGACCTAACAGACATACAGAACATTCCACCCAACAGCAGCCAAATATACAGATAGCCAGCTCAACTCTGCAGGATTTTCTCAAGTGCACACAGGATACTTTCCAGGATGTGCTAGGCCACAAAAAAACTCTTAACAAATTTAAGAACATTGAAATCATACCAAGTCTTTCCCAGCCACAATAGAATTAAATAGAAACAGGAGGAAAACTAGAAAATTTGCAAATATATGGAAATTAAATAACACACTCTGAAAGAAACAATGGGTCAAGGAAGAAATTAAAAGGGAAATTTTAAAATATCTGAGACAAACAAAAATGGAAACACAACATAACAAAATGTATGCATGCAGAAAAAGCAGTTCTAAAACAGAAGTTAACAGCAACACACACCTACATGAAAAAAGAAAGACCTTAAACAAACAATCTAATTTTATACTTCAATAAACTAGAAAAAGAAAAACATACGAAGGCCAAAGTTAGCAGAAGGAAGGAAATAACAAAGATCAGAGCAGAAATAAATAAAATCAAGACTAGATAACCAATAGAAAAGATCAACAAAACTAAGCTGTTTTTAGAAAAGAGAAACAAAATTGACAAACTTTTAGCTAGACTAAGAATAAAAGAAAAAAGACTAAAATAAAATCATAAATGAAAAAAGACACATTACAACTGATACCACAGAAATCCAAAAGATTACAAGACACTACCATGAACAATTATATGCTAACAAATTAGATAACCTAGTAGAAATGCGTAAATTCCTAGAAATATACAATCTACAAATATTGAATCATGAAGAAAAAGAAAATCTCAACAGACCAATAAGAAGTAAGGAAATTGAATCAGTAATCAAGAATCTCTCATCCAAGAAAAGCCCAGAACCTGGTAGCTTTGCTACTGAGTTCTACCAAACATTTAAAGAACTAATAACAATCCTTCTCAACTCTTTCAAAAAACCAAGTAAGAGGGAATATTTCCAAACTCATTTTACAAGAGCAGCATTGCCTTCATACCAAAGCTAAGCAAAGGCATTGTAAGAAAAGAAAATTACTGTCCAATATCCTTGATGACACAGATGCAAAAATTCTCAATAAAATACTAGCAAACTGAATTCAGTAGCACATTAAAATGTTCATTCACCATGACCAAGTGAGATTTGTCTCCAGAATGCAAGGATGGCTCCCATATGCAAATTTATAAATGGGACACACCACATTAATAGAATGAAGAACAAAAACCATATGATCATCTCAAGAGAGACAGAAGAAGCACTTGAGAAAATTCAACATGCTTTCATGATTAAAAAAAGAAACTCTCAACAAATTAGGTACAGAATGCACCTCAACACAATAAAGACCTCAACTTCAATGGTCAAAAGTTGAAAGCTTTTCCTCTAACATCAGGAACAAGATAAGGATACCCACTCTCATCACTTCTTTTCAACACAGTACTGCAAGTCTTAGCCAGAGAAATTAGGCCAAAAAAAAAAAAATAAAAGAGAGAGAATTTTGGTACATTGTGTTTCCATTTTTGTTTGCCTAAACAAAAAGGCATCCAAATCAGAAATGGAGAAGTAAAACTGTTACTATTGGCAGATGACAAAATGTTATATATAGAAAACTGTAAATACTTCATCAAAAAACTATTAAAATAAACAAATTCAGTACAGTTGCAGGACACAAAATCAACATACAAAAATCAGTTGCATTTCTATACACTAACAATAAAATATCCAAAAAGATATTAAGAAAATAATCCCATTTATAATAGCATCAAAAAGAATAAAATATTCAGATATAAATTTAACTAAGAAGATAAAAGACCTGTACACTCAAAACTATGAAACATTGGGCTAGGAACAGTGGCTCATTCCTATAATCCCAGCATTTTGGGAGGCCAAAGCATGAGGATTGCTTGAGTCCAGGAGTTTGAGACCAGCCTGGCAACATAGCCAAGACCTCATCTCTACGAAAAATAAAAATAATATCCGGGCATGGTGGCACGTGTCTGTAGTCCCACCTATTCAGGAGGCTGAGGTGGGAGGATCACTTGAGCCCAGGAGGTGATTCCAATGAGCCATGATTCTGCAACTGTACTCCAGCCTGGGTGACACAGTGAGACCCTGTCTCAAAAGAAAAAAACAAAAATAAAAGCTATAAAATAATGATGAAGAAACTGAAGAAAAAAATAAGTGCAGCTATCTGTGTTCTGTGTTCACGGACTGAAAGAATACTGTCAAAACATCCATGCTACCCAAAGTGATCCACAGATTGAATGTAATCCTTATCAAAATTTCAATGATGTTTTTCACAGAAATAGAAAGAACAATGCTAAAATTCATACAGAACGACAAAACACCCTAATTAGCTAATGCAATCTTGTGCAAGAAAAACAAGGGTGGAAGCATCATGTGTCCTAACTTCAAATTATATTACAAAGCTATAGTAACCAAAATGTGTGGCACTGGCATAAAAACAGAAACACAGATCAATGGAACAGAATAGAAACCCTAGAAATAAACCCACACATATGCAGTCAACTAATCTTTGACAAAGGCAATAAAACACACAATGGAGAAGGGATGTTCTCTTCAAAAACTGGGTTGAAAAAACTGAATATCTACGTGCAAAAAATAAAATTGGATCCTTATACCATACACAAAAACCAACTCAAAATAGATTAAAGATTTAAACATAATACCTAGACTCCTGGAAGAGTAAAACTAAAGGAGTAAAACTCCTAGAAGAAAACATAGGGAAGAAGCTCCATGACAAACGTGTTGGAAATGATTTTTTTTTTGATATGACAACAAAAGCACAGGCAACAAACGCAAAAATAAGCAAGTAGGACTACATCAAACTGAAAGGTTTCTGCACAGCAAAAGAGACAATCAACAAAATGAAAGCAATCCATTGAATGGGAAAAAATATTTGCAAACTAAATACTAGTTGAGCATACCTAACCCAAAAATCTAAAAGCTGAAATGCTCCAAAATTTGAAACTTTTTGAGTGCCAACATGATACTCAAAGGAAATGCTCATTGGGGCATTTCAGATTTCCAATTTTCAGATTAGGGATGCTCAATTGGTATGTATTCTGCAATTATTCCAAAATCTGAAAAACTCCGAAATTCAAAAAACTTCTGGTGCCCAGCATTTCAGATAAAGGATACTCAATCTGTAGCCAATAAGGGATTAAAATCCAAAATATATAAGGACCTCACTAGCAAAAAATAAAATAAACTAAAATAACTTTATTTTTTATAATGGACAAAGGACATGAATAGGACATTCTCCCAAAGATACACAAATAGCCAATAGGTAGTTATGTGAAAAGTTGTTCAACATCACTATCAGGGAAGTGCAAATCAAAACCACAATGAGGTATTCCCTCACATCTCTTAGGATGGCTACTACCAAAACATCAAAAAATAAAAAGTGTTGACAAGGATGTGGAGAAAAGGGAACCCTTGTACACTGTTGGTGGAATTATAAATTAGTACAGCCATTCTGGAAAACAACATGGAGGTTCCTCAAAAAGTTAAAAACAGAACTACCATATAATCGAACAATCCCACTTCTCGTTGTATATGCAAAGGAAATGAAATCAGTACCTCAAACAGACAATTGCACTCCCATGTTCCCTGCAGCATTATTCACAATAGCCAAGATATGGAAACTACCTAAGTGTCTATCAATGAATGAAGAAAGTGTGTGTGTGTGTGTGTGTGTGTGTGTGTGTGTGTGTGTGTGTGGTGTTTGAGATTTAGCCTTTAAAACCAAGAAAATCCTGTCATTTGTGACAACATGGATGAATATATCAGGCTAAGTGAAATAAGCCAAACAAAAAAAGACAACTACTGCATGATCTCACTTATGTATAAAAATCTAAAGTCAAGCTTACAGAAACAGAGAATAGAAGAGTGGTTACCAGGGTGAGGAAATGAGGAGATAGTGTCACAGGGTACGAACTTATAGTTGTAAGATGAATAAATTCTGGAGGATTAATATATTAGCATTGTGATTACAGTTAATAATAATGTATTGTAGAATTGAACTTTGCTGAGAGAGTAGATCTTTATTCTCACGACACCAAAAAAGGTAACTATGTGAGTTGATGGATTATGTTAATTAGTTTGATTGTGGCAATCATCTCACGTTTTTCCATTTGTCTGTGTCATCTCTGATTTCTTTAAGCAGTGTTTTGTAATTCTTTTCCTGTTTTTGTTTTTGTTTTTCTTGAGAAGGAGTCTCTGTCACCCAGGCTGGAGTGCAATGGTGCAATCTCGGCCAACCGCAACTTCCACCTTCCTGGGTTCAAGCGATTCTCCTGCCTCGGCCTCCTGACTAGCTGAGACTACAGGCCTGCACCATCACGCCCGGCTAATTTTTGTATTTTTTAGTAGAGACAGGGTTTCACCATATTGGACAGGCTGGTCTCGAACTCCTGACCTTGTGATCCACCCACCTTGGCCTCCCAAAGTGCTGGGATTACAGGCGTGAGCCACCACGTCTGGCCTTGTAATTCTTGTTGTAGAGATCTTTCACCTTCCTGGTCAAAAAACTACCTACTGGGTACTATGCTTATTACCTGGGTGATGAAATAATCTGTACACCAAACCCCTGCAATTTACCTATATAACAAACCTGTACGTGTACCCCTGAACCTAAAATGAAAGTTAATAAATAAAGATTATATTGGTTACTTATGCAAAGCACCTTCCTTCTTTTCTAGACTTAAAAAAAAAAACAGTAGAATGAGGCTAAATGAGCACATATTTGAATTTTATTATGCTAATGAAACAGCATTATACTATGTCATATTAGGACAGTTACAACACTTATTGAACAGAAAGTTTATTAATTTCCACACTAATTTTGCAAATGATACTTGAGAGGAAAACAAATTCAAACACAACTAGGAATCTTGCCCCAGAACCAAGAAGCAAAGCAGAACATAAACAATATGAAAAAGGCCAGATTCCACTTCTTCTACTCAATTTAAGTGAAATGAAGATATAAACAAACTTTGTGGTGGCATTTTTTTATCTACTATATTTGATTTTTCAAAACAAAAACATCCATTTTCTATGGCCAGCTCTCTGTTAGCCAAAAATAAAAGATGCATGGCTTTGGTAAGAACAGATTTAAATGAAAATTACATGATTTTTTTAACTCTCTAAATACCTAATCTATAACTTTTCTAGTAAAAATAAAAATAGCTAATTAAATTTAAATTTAGCCTTTCTTCTTCCTTCTCACATTATTCTACCTTCATTGAGGGAAGACACACTATATTCCTCGGGCATTCAGGCCCTGTTTGACCTCTCTGAACTACAGCTTTACTTGAAAAAGAGAATCATTATGTAAAAAGTACTCAGCACACAGTACCTGACCATGGCACATGCTCAACAAATGCTAATTATTATCTCTTTTAGTTTTTGGTTCATCCTTATTACTGATCACAGAATGATGGCAAGTGTCAAGTTTAGTAGGATACCGGTGGCCACCACCTACACATCTACTCCCTTCTCCTTTCCAGAATGAAATTTGATTTCCTTCTGCTTTCCACCCACCCACAGTCATGTACATAACCCATACGCATGTCCTGTACCCATCACTGGTTCATGGGTAATCCCATTTTCCTCTGTCAGTGATTGATCCAGAAATAAACATACGACATTAGCCAATCAACAAAACATTGACTGAGAAGTCTGCTGGGGAGCTTCTAAAGAAAGAGTTCCTCATTCCTAGGAAAAAAAGAAAACTAAAAGAAGATTGTTTTTTTTTTTAATTCCTCTGGAGATCTTTTTGTGATGAGTTTTCTGGCAATGCAGTAGCCACTGGGCCATCAGCCCAAGAAAGAAGCCAACAATGAAGCAACGGAGCAAGCAAGAGAAGTGGAGAACCAGGTCCTTGATGTCATCAATGGAGCCCGTGAACCAATTAACCCTGGAGTCTTCCTACCTCTGAACTTCCTCTTATACAAAATCATGTATTTTCTTATTATTGAAGCCAATTTGTGCTGTAATTTCCATTAACTGCAACCCAAAGCACCCTAATCACTACAGTAAGGGAAACGGGTAATAGACTTTATCAAAACTACACCAATCCAAACTTAAACCACCCTTCACTTCATAGAACAAAGCCTCTACCATGAATACCTGAAGTTCCGGTTTTTTTTATTATCATCATACTTTAAGTTCTAGGGTACATGTGCACAATGTACAGGTTTGTTACATCTGTATACATGTGCCATGTTGGTGTGCTGCACCCCACCCATTAACTTGTCATTTAACATTAGGTATATCTCCTAATGCTATCCCTCCCCCCTCCCCCACCCCACAACAGGCCCCAGTGTGTGACGTTCCCCTTCCTGTGTCCAAGTGTTCTAATTGTTCAATTCTCACCTATGAGTGAGAACATGAGGTGTTTGGTTTTTTGTCCTTGAGATAGTTTGCTGAGAATGATGGTTTCCAGCTTCATCCATGTCCCTACAAAGGACATGAACTCATCCTTTTTTATGGCTGCATAGTATTCCATGGTGTATATGTGCCACATTTTCTTAATCCAGTCTATCATTGATGGACACTTGGGTTGGTTCCAAGTCTCTGCTATTGCAAATAGTGCCGCAATATACATACCTGTGCATGTGTCTTTATAGCAGCATGTTTTATAATCCTTTGGGTATATACCCAGTAATGGGATGGCTGGGTCAAATGGTATTTCTAGTTCTAGATCCCTGAGGAATCGCCACACTGTCTTCCACAATGGTTGAACTAGTTTACAGTTCCACCAACAGTGTAAAAGTGTTCCTATTTCTCCACATCCTCTCCAGCACCTGTTGTTTCCTGACTTTTTAATGATCACCATTCTAACTGGTGTGAGATGGTATCTCATTGTGGTTTTGATTTGCATTTATCTGATAAGCAGTGATGATGAGCATTTTTTCATGTGTCTGTTGGCTGCATAAATGTCTTCTTTTGAGAAGTGTCCGTTCATCTTCTTTGCCCACTTTTTGATAAGGTTGTTTTTTTCTTGTAAATTTGTTTGAGTTCTTTGTAGGTTCTGGCTATTAGCCCTTTGTCAGATGAGTAGATTGCAAAAATTTTCTCCCATTCTGTAGGTTGCCTGTTCACTCTGATAGTAGTTTTTTTGCTGTGCAGAAGCTCTTTAGTTTAATTAGATCCCATTTGTCAATTTTGGCTTTTGTTGCCATTGCTTTTGGTATATTAGTCATGAAGTCTTTGCCCATGCCTATGTCCTGAATGGTATTGCCTAGGTTTTCTTATATGGTTTTTATGGTTTTAGGTCTAACATTTAAGTCTTTGATCCATCTTGAATTAATTTTTGTATAAAGTGTAAGGAAGGGATCCAGTTTCAGCTTTCTACATACAGCTAGCCAGTTTTCCCGGCACCATTTATTAAATAGGGAATCCTTTCCCCATTGCTCGTTTTTGTCAGGTTTGTCAAAGATCAGATGGTTGTAGATGTGTGATATTATTTCTGAGGGCTCTGTTCTGTTCCATTGGTCTATATCTCTGTTTTGGAACCAGTACCATGCTGTTTTGGTTACTGTAGCCTTGTAGTATAGTTTGAAGTCAGGTAGCGAGATGCCTCCAGCTTTGTTCTTTTGGCTTAGGATTGTCTTGGCAATGTGGGCTCTTTTTTGGTTCCATATGAACTTTAAAGTAGCAAACAGGAACACTAGTTCCAGTTTACCAATGAGGAACAAGTCAGTCATTTTGCCAATCAGAATCTGTTTGACAGTGCTTCAAAAAAGTAAAGGGTTCCTGAATTCAATTCAACTGATGTTTATTGAGTACCTACTATATCTTTAAGCCAATAGTCTCGTCCTCAAGGAGCTCCTAGGCTTTGTGGAGAAAAACAACCATACGAGTAGTATAAGTTCCACATCATGGCACCACTGACCTTGGAGGGAGTAAATCTTTGAAGTTGGGCATGGGAAGAAACAAAAGAGGGAGGGAGGGAGGGAGAGAGACAGAAGGCAGAGCAAGAAGTGGGGAAACAGAGAGGGAGAATGGCTGCAGAAAAGAGAAGATATTTGAGCTCATCTCAGCCTTCACCACATGGATAAGGAGGGAAGGGATTCTAAACAAGAGCAAAAAGAGAAACATGCACTCCTCAAGAAATTGTGCTAAGTTGTTTACATTGCAATTATAGCAGAAAGAAAAAATAAAGTGAATGACGGTAGCTAGGACTTTCTATTAAATAATAAGAGTTGCCCAGACTTGTAGATTAATAAGACAAACCTGTGCAATTCCCATAGTGAGTGGCTGAAAACTGTCTATGAACTTGATGGCACAGGCAGGGTTTAACTTGCAAAGGTGGTTCTGAGGAAAGTCCAGGACTACATTGCTTATGCTTATTCCAGATACAAATGTTATAATTCTGATATGAAAAGCTACAAAGAAAGACCTGCTACTAAGATGAAGAATAAAATCAAAACAGGTAAGATGAGTCAGACAAAGGAGGGTATGTAAAACAAAGATAAAAAATCTTTAACTTGAGAATATTATATTTCCATATCCCACAAAATTTACTTTTGCATGAGAAGGAAAGCATAACAGGTAGAGCAGAGGCAAATCTAAATTTTAAGGACAAGAAAGAACTCAGGTGAAACAAATGTGCAGCAAATCTTCAAATCCTTATTATCCTCTGACATGAATTTTACTAGCTATCTTAGCTATACTGCAGTAAATACTCTTTTATATATCTGAGAACACATCACTACATCATCTTAGCAGATTTCAATTGGGAGCCTATTATTCTATCATCAATATTAGGAAACAGTGATCATTATGATAGATTACAACATATATAATTTACTAGGAAATTTTGAAGAACCAGTAAAACATTCTAGGGCTGGGATAGAGAGAAATGGAGAAACAAGAACTCCTCAGCATTATTAAACACAGCCATAACAGAGTCCCGACTAACAGGAAATGCAATGGTGCAAAGTGAGAACATCCATGATAATTAGCATAGCTGTGTGTTTCTCCTCCATAAGGAAAGGTGTCCCAATTCTGGGATGGATGGGCACAATCCTTCCAATCTGCTCCCTCCGTTAGGATTCAAGCTGAAGTCTGATTCCAAAGCCCATAAATCCCTCACCTCAATGTGCCCCTAAGTGTACTTGCTCTTCAATTCAATGTAGGTACAGGCAGACCTAAAATACCATTGTAGAATTTTAGTTGAAGTCTCTATTTCTTCAATATCCAACTCAGATTTTTTAAAACAACTATCCATGCTTTCTACTAGTCAGTATTTATTTCAATTCTTTTTCATCAAAGCTAAAAGAAAAACACAACACACAAATAAGTGTACTTTTCATGATATGAACAAAACATTCTGAAAATAAAAATGTAAGGTATCTTTAATCGTGGCATTTTATACTGTGGGCTGGATCATGCTGCAATTCACTAATGAGAACCATGACATACATTCAATAACAAGTTAATAAAAATGCAAACTGTTTCTACATTTTACATTTACATGTTCCCACTTTTTCTCCATGGTTCATCAATAAATCTTTTTGCCCAAATTAACCAGCCATCATGAACAGAGCTAGTTAAAATAAATACATTTGATTCAGCACTATGCCTTTCTAACCCCTCTATCAGCATCTTTTCAAGTTAGCAGTATGTTGTATTCACTTCTGTTTGCAGCAAGAACCTTGGCTAACATACAGGAATTGGAATATTCCATAAGAGTCTAAAAACATAAGCATCACTTCTTCCAACACAATAAGCCTATCTTGGTAGTCTCCATCCATGCTAGACCAAATGGTCAGTTGTTAAACTATTCATTAATGCTCACAGGGATACCCAAGAGTCAAGAATATACACCAGATCATCTTAGCTTTAGATGCACCAAAACACAATGAGGAAAGCAACTGGTAATTTGTATGTGATGGGTGTTGCACAGCACCACTTTGTCCATCAAAGTGTTGTCTTGCTGCTTAAAGTACTGTCTGTGGACCAGCAGCACTGGCATTATCTGGGAGCTTGCGAAAATGTAGAATCCCAAGACTCATCCCAGACCCACTGGATCATAGCCTGCCTTTTAACAAGATCCCCAAGGTGATTCATACACTTAAAAAAAAAAAAAAACTTGAGAATACACCATTCAGATTATTATCCCAAAGAATGCTGAGAAACAGGAGCCCAAACTAAAGTTTGTGTTTAAAGATCAGTACACCTTACACTGACAATGTCCAGGGAAATCTTAAGAAGAATTAAATATCTACATGTCAAGCATCTGAAAGCAAAACCCCGGAATTCCCTGGGCATCAATTTTTTCATGACAGCTTGCCAGTATCAGACATACTAAGTACCTTCAAAAAGTGACGAGTTATACCATGTACAACTTTCATAGCAACAAATTATCAATTTACAAAACTCAAAGTCAACATATTGTACCTCACAGTCATTTAAGCTAGCATGACTTTAAAGTACACACAAATATGAAGCAACCCATTGGAACTATTTGATTTATGGTAAACAGAACTATGGAATTTAAACATTCGTATGCTCAACCAAACCCTATTCCTAGCCAGTCGGCTCACTGATCAGTTTACAGATATCCTTCCAACATATACTGTTCAGCTAAATTTAATATATTTTTTAAAATAAATCTTACTTCAAGTAAATTTCCTGAGCTGAAAAGAACTACAACAAAATAATACCAAAAACAGCCCTGTGCCATAAAAGGCACTAGTTGTATTTAGTGAATTCTGCGTCTCACAAGAACCTTCTACAGAGGGAACCAAGGTGGCAAACCCACGAAGGCCTTGAGTCCAGCAAGGGCCACGAAGCAGCATGTCACAAAGAAATTGTTTTTCTCCTCCTTTTGATGAGTTATGCTTTCAAGTCAGGAAATTAGAAACAGGTGTGCCAGAGGGCACACACATCCTCGCTCCACACTGAAAAACACGCGTTTCCAATTTTCAAACATGAAAGAGACTCCTGTTGAATGAAAGAAGAAATGAAAATCCAGCTCTGTTTCTGTGAACCATATGAAGGGAGCTTAGAAAGTCTTTGACAGGTTGCTCAACTTACCCCCTCTCCAACTGACAGCAGGTAGTACTCCACAATAGGAAGGAAAAGGCATTCTTTCAAGTGAGAACAATCAAAGGGAGAACTACATCAAGGATCGCAGAATTGGCATTTTAACTCATCACTTGATCTTACGCCTTTTTTTGTTTGTTTGTTTGTTTTTGTTTTTTTAACATTTCTTCACCTTGTGTTTTAAAATTAGAAGTCTGTTCTTTCACAAAACAACAACAAAGCAATGCAAAGTAAGTATCTAGCAAAAAAAATCTGAGAAATTAAAACATCAAAAGTGCATCTTGGGGATCACTTTATCCATTATATCCCAGGTCTACAATCTCTTTCAGAGAAAGACTTACCTTCCCTCCATGATGTCCTCAGCTCTTCTAGAGGTTAGGGGCTGAAGACATTTCAGTGAGTGTAGGAGGGTGATGGGTAGTGTTAAGATTAAAAACAACTGGTTTTGTTGAGATTTGGGGAGAGAAAGGTGGCAAAAAGGGAGATGTACTAATGGCTGCAACAACAGTCAAGCCATCAGGTACACTGAGGTACCTGCAGTTGATCCTTTGGGAAGCGCCACAGTGCATATTCCCTAGGTGAATGGATGCAGCAGAGCCTCATTCGGTGCTAATATAAGCCTTTTGCTATAGCTAATATGTCAACATATTCCTATATTGGCAAGAAGGTTTCCTATATTACCAAGGCCCCAGGTTTCATGTCTTTTGAGGACAAGGACTATGTTTTTAATTCTCTCTTATCATAACCAGGCTAGAACACAAAATAAGAGCCTCTAAAACAGCTGCTGCTTTATTGCATGAGGCCAATTACAAGTCATCTTGCTGAGGAGCAAAATACATGAACTCATGATGCACGGAAAGATATCCTTCATATCCTTTAAAATTATGTTTGGAAGAATAATAATACATAAAAATGTTCATTATAAAATATTAAATGAACAAAGTACAATACAAGCTAAGCAGTATTTCCGCTTTTGTTTAATGGCAAAAATCCACCGAAAATATTAATAGTGACTACCACAGGATGGCAAAAATTATCAGTTTCATTTTCCAAATCCTATCAATGAGCATGCATTATTTCACAATCAGGAAAAAAATCTACTCATTTAAAATCTCTAAGATACAAGTAACATGTCACACTGAATGAAAGGAAGAAATCCACTCATTTAAAATCTCTAAGATACATCAATTGCTGTCACATTGAACTGGTTTCTTAGAAAATCATCTGGCATAATTCAGAATTCTACATAATTTCGTACCATCAGTGACTTTACTTATATAAAAAGCAAGAAGCAATATATTAAAAGTTAATCAGATATGAAGTGACCTAATTAGAGTATGCAATAAACTCAGAATAGAATTCCCATCCCAGATAATTACTTCAGTTCTTAGAAATGTGCTGGTAGTTTATATACTCTGTTATCTGTAAATGAATATTATTTTTCCCACCCCCAACAACCAAACAGTCCAAAGAGTTAAGTGCTTTTAAGATGACAATGTTTACAAACATTAGGGTTTTATCTAGCCTCACATCTAGAAGTTATAATTCACAAAAAGATTTCCCATGGCATTATTCCTAACCCCACATATTATGTCTCAAATTATTTCAGCTCCAGTGGCAGCTCCTCAGCATTCTAAGAATCTTGTTGAGAGTGACAAAAATTATGAAGGTTTATTCTTTCATAAGGACAAGAAACTTCTGAGAAGCCAGTGTCAGCCTGCCCAACAAGGCAGATTAAGGAATCAAAGTGGACTAAAGAGTCTGGATGTCACCAGCAGGACTAAGAGCAATGTATTTAACTCCTTGACTAGTTTTGCCTCTCAGCGTCTGGATCATTGCTCATCATGCCAGAACACTCTCAGAGAAGAAAGAGCTATCTTCATGTATCTTCTAAAAGTATGATCATCTCCCTACTCAAGAGTCCCCCTTTCATACAAAAGAAAATGTCTAAACACCACCACCTAAGTCCCCAAATTAAGCCCCAAACACCTCAGACTCAATCATCTTCTTCAGGCATCCTCTGCTCTTATCAAGAATATACCACTCTTAGCCCCTCATTTGCCTTCCTCTCAGCCTTCACTCATCCGGGCTTCACTGGCTCACCCCACCACATGTATTTGTTTGTCATTCATATTCATTCACACTCATTCAGCACTTGTAGGTAATAAGCAACATTCACACATCAACGAACAAAGCTGATGAAAATCCCAACCCCTAAGGAATTTAGAGCAGGGTAGAAAATAAAAAGAAAATAGCCAAGAGCTAAAAATAGAACTACCATTTGACCCAGCAATCCCATTACTGGGTATATACTCAAAGGAAAATAAATTGTTCTACCAAAAAGACAAGGCACTCACATGTTCATCATAGTATTATTCACTATAGCAAAGACCTGGAATCAACCTAGATGCCCATCAGTGGTGAATTAACAAATAAAATGTGGTACATATACACCATAGAACACTACGCAGCCACAGAAAAGAACAAAAAAAAAATCCCTTGCAGCAACATGGATGTAGTTGGAGGTCATTATCCTAAGCAAATTAATGCAGAAACAGAAAACCAAATACCCCATATTCTCACTTATATGTGGCAGCTACACATTGGGTACACATGGACATAAAGATAGGAACAATAGACAATGAGGACTACTAGAGTGCGGAGGAAAGAAGAGGCACAAGGGTTGAAAAACTATCTATTGGGTACCACACTCATGACCTGGGTGATAGGATCAATCGTACCACAACCTCAGTATCATGCGATATACTCATGTAACAAACCTGCAAATGTACTCATGAATCTACAGTAAAAGTTGAAATTAAAAGAAAGAAAAAGAAATAAAGGACAACTCAAATTAGAAAATAAAACCGATCCAGCAGCACATCAAAAAGCTTATCCACCATGATCAAGTGGGCTTCATCCCTGGGATGCAAGGCTGGTTCAACATACGAAAATCAATAAATGTAATCCAGCATATAAACAGAACCAATGACAAAAACCATATGATTATCCCAACAGATGCAGAAAAGGCCTTTGACAAAATTCAACAACCCTTCATGCTAAAAACTCTCAATAAATTAGGTATTGATGGGACATATCTCAAAATAATAAGAGCTATCTATGACAAACCCACAGCCAATATCATACTGAATGGGCAAAAACTAGAAGAATTCCCTTTGAAAACTGGCACAAGAGAGGGATGCCCTCTCTCACCACTCCTATTCAACATAGTGTTGGAAGTTCTGGCCAGGGCAATCAGGCAGGAGAAGGAAATAAAGGATATTCAATTATGAAAAAAGGAAGTCAAATTGTCCCTGTTTGCAGATGACATGATTGTATATCTAGAAAACCTCATTGTCTCAGCCCAAAATCTCCTTACGCTGATAAGCAACTTCAGCAAAGTCTCAGGATACAAAATCAATGTGCAAAAATCACAAGCATTCTTATACACCAATAACAGACAAACAGAGAGCCAAATCATGAGTGAACTCCCATTCACAATTGCTTCAAAGAGAATAAAATACATAGGAATCCAACTTACAAGGGACGTGAAGGACCTCTTCAAGGAGAACTACAAACCACTGCTCAATGAAATAAAACAGGATACAAACAAATGAAAGAACATTCCATGCTCATGTGTAGGAAGAATCAATATCGGGAAAATGGCCATACTGCCCAAGGTAATTTATAGATTCAATGCCATCCCCATCAAGCTACCAATGACTTTCTTCACAGAATTGGAAAAAACTACTTTAAAGTTCATATGAAACCAAAAAAGAGCCCACATTGCCAAGTCAATCCTAAGCCAAAAGAACAAAGCTGGAGGCATCTCGCTACCTGACTTCAAACTATATTATAAGACTACAGTAACCAAAACAGCATGGTACTGGTACCAAAACAGAGATATAGACCAATGGAACAGAACAGAGCCCTCAGAAATAATGCCGCATATCTACAACCATCTGGTCTTTGACAAACCTGACAAAAACAAGAAATGGGGAAACGATTCCCTATTTAATAAATGGTGCCGGGAAAACTGGCTAGCCATATGTAGAAGGCTGAAACTGGATCCCTTCCTTACACCTTATACAAAAATTAATTCAAGATGGATCAAAGACTTAAATGTTAGACCTGAAACCATAAAAACCATATAAGAAAACCTAGGCAATACCATTCAGGACATAGGCAAGGGCAAGGACTTCATGTCTAAAACACCAAAAGCAATGGCAACAAAAGCCAAAATTGACAAATGGGATCTAATTAAACTAAAGAGCTTCTGCACAGCAAAAGAAACTACTATCAGAGTGAACAGGCAACCTATAGAATGGGAGAAAATTTTTGCAATCTACCCATCTGACAAAGGGCTAATATCCAGAATCTACAATGAACTCCAACAAATTTACAAGAAAAAAACAAACAACCCCATCAAAAAGTGGGCAAAGAAGATGAACAGACACTTCTCAAAAGAAGACATTTATGCAACCAAAAGACACATGAAAAAATGCTCATCATCACTGGCCATCAGAGAAATACGTATCAAAACCACAATGAGATACCATCTCACACCAGTTAGAATGGTGATCATTAAAAAGTCAGGAAACAACAGGTGCTGGAGAGGATGTGGAGAAATAGGAACACTTTTAAACTGTTGGTGGGACTGTAAACTAGTTCAACCATTGTGGAAGACAGTGTGGCGATTCCTCAGGGATCTAGAACTAGAAATACCATTTGACCCAGCAATCCCATTACTGGGTATAAACCCAAAGGATTAGAAATCATGCTGCTATAAAGACATATGCACACGTATGTTTACTGCGGCACTATTCACAATAGCAAAGACTTGGAACCAACCCAAATGTCCAACAATGATAGACTGGATTAAGAAAATGTGGCACATATACACCATGGAATACTATGCAGCCATAAAAAAGGATGAGTTCATGTCCTTTGCAGGGACATGGATGAAGCTGGAAACCATCATTCCATCATTCTCAGCAAACTATCGCAAGGACAAAAAACCAAACACCACATGTTCTCACTCATAGGTGGGAACTGAACAATGAGAACACATGGACACAGGAAGGGGAACATCACACATCGGGGCTTGTTGTGGGGTGGGGGAGGGGGGAGGGATAGCATTAGGAGATATACCTAATGTTAAATGACGAGTTAATGGGTGCAGCACACCAACATGGCACATGTATACATATGTAACTAATCTGCACGTTGTGCACATGTACCCTAAAACTTAAAGTATAATAATAAAATTAAATTAAATTAAACCAATTTTTAAAAAAAAAATTGTGTAAAGATATAAAATATTAGATGATGATACTTGCTATGGGAAAAAATAAAACATGAAAGGGAGACAGGAAATGTTAGCTGAAGGAAGAACTCCATGTTTATATAGGATGGCTGCAGAAGAACTCATCAAGGTGACTCATTTGAATAAAGGTCTGATGAGGTGAGAGTGGGGGCTTGAGACACTGAGGGTGGAGGAGAAGCAGCAGCTTGACAAAGCCCCTATGGCGGGAGTGTGCGTGGCATGTGTGAAGTACTGCAAGGGAGCCACCGTAGCTGGAATTGTGTGAGCAAGAGAAGAAAAGCAAGATCTTCTGAGGGGAAGCTGGGAAGTATCTCCAATAAGGCCTTATAGGCCCTTCATTAGGACTGTGGCTTTCCCATTTATTAAGATGGGAAGTGGCTTAACATTTCAAAATAGAGGTATATCGTTTGAGTTCGGTTTGAACACCAATTGCAGGGTTGCGAAACAAATAAAGGGGGAATGGGGCAAAAAGCAAGAGACCAGCTAGGAGGCTAGCAATGATCCAGATTAGAGATGATGGCACCATAGAACTGTTGGTGGCCATTAACGTGCTGAGAAGTGGTCAGATTTTAAATATATTCAGAGAGGAGAGTAAACAAAGTTTGTTGGTGAATTGGATGTGCGTGAGATAGAAAAGAGGGTCAAGGATGAACCCAAAATTTTGACTTGAGCCACTGGAATTGACATTTGCTGTGGGGAAAATATTTCAAGAGAACACGTTTAGGGTTAGGCAAGAGCTCATATTCGGACATGCTAAATAGATGTCTGTTATATATACAAGTGGAGATTTTAACAAGCACTTGAATTATAACTCAGTTATGGAGAGAGGCCCAGGTTGGAGATAAAATTGTAGGAATCATCAGCACATAGATGGTACTTAGCCATCAGACTGGATGAGACACAAAGGGAGCAGGTATACAAAGAAAGAGAGAAGAGGTTCAAGGACTAAGCACTGAGGCACTCCAACACTGAGACGTCAAAGAGATGAGGAATATTAACAAAGGAGACTAAGAAGGAGCAGCCAGTGAGGTGGCAGGAAAAACAGGAGTGTGTGGTCCCTGGAAGTCTATTAAGGACAGTATTTACAGGAGGAGCAAGTTATTTGAGCAACCGTGTCAAATGCTGCTTATAGGACTGAAGGATAATCACATGACTTTAGAGGTAATTGTTCATCTTGACAAGAACAGATTGGTGGCGTGGTAGAGGAGAAGTCCTGACTGAAGTAGAATAAAATTGAGTGAGAGAAGAGAACTAAGAAAAATAATAAACCTTGAGTATAGAAAATTCCTTGAGGTTTCACCTTGAAGGGTTGCTAAGAAATGGGGAGAGGGCTAGAAGGAAGACTGGAACCCTAGGTGATTTGCACTGAGTCCTCAGTAGAATAGGGCTTGTATTCACCAAGAGTGCCTGTGACACACAGAGTACAAGAATGACTGCTGCTAAATAGAAGCTGAAGCATGGATTCCTGCCTGCCTTCCACATACCCTTAAAGAGCAATGACCACATGGCATTTGTCAATATCTCAGCAGTAGTCTCCCATTGGCTCCTGCTGTCACATAACCCCCCTCTCACAGAGAAGGCTGTCTCGTGCCCTCCTGACAAAGGTCTCTGGGCACGAGTTTCCTAACACAGTCCCACAGACAATCTCCCACAGAGGGACAGAGGAAGACCTCTGGTTGTTAAGTTGAGAAATCAAAAAGGAATGGCATATTCTCCTAGCCCTTGAGGAAGAAACTAATCACTAGCTCAGAAATATTGAGGCATAAGGCTGTTCTCAATTTTGGTATTTTTTTAATCCCATCTACCTTTGAAGCTACTCCTGGCAAGTCCTGACCACAACCCTCTCCATCCTCAGGTTTCTAGAAATGCCCAGAGCCAAGACCTTAAAAAGCAAAGAACTGAGAAAATCAGAAATCCTTTGGCCTCACAGCAGAAACAAGGTAGTAGGTCTTTCTTCATGCCAGAATACTTTAAGGAGGGGAAATGAAGCCTACATCTTCTGATCTTAGTCAACTGCCATCAGTACCCCCTGTACTCACTGTTTCCAGCACTTTTTGAGGCCAAAGTGGGAGGATCACTGGATCCCAGGAGTTCAAGACCAGCCCGGGCAACACAGCAAGATCCTGTCTCTACAAAAAAATTAAAAATTAGCCAGGTGTGATGGTGTGCACCTGTAGTCCTACCTACTTGGGAGGCTGAGGCAGGAGGATCACTTGAGCCCAGGAGTCCAAGGTTGCAATGAGCCATGATCATACCACTGCATTCACTCCAGCCTAGGCGACAGAGTGAGACTTTGTCTTTTTTTTTTTTTAAAGGAAAGAAAAAAGAACTGTATAGACAAGTAACGGAAAAGCAATGTTAAGGTAAACCAAAGCATAAACTTAATCTCTTGCTTTTTTCCCCTCCTTCTGATCTTCTAATCTTCAATCTGCTCTTCCTTTCCATAGCCAGAGACATATCCCAGATATTTCTAACATTATGTATTTGCTGTGTTACTGAAAAATTATGTGTGAATTCAAATGTGGCAAATTGAATTATATTTTAAAATCCTATTTAAAGAAAGTCCATGGTGAATAATCTGTTTGAAAAAGTAAGCATTCTTCTCAAACAGGGAGGACCCACACATACATTTCTTAATTTTTATTTGTATACTGGGCACTTACCCTGTACAAGGCTGTTTGCCAGGCACTCAGGAGACACAAATATACCCACAGCCCTCTTTCCTCAAGAGTTTATCTTACTGCCTCAAGACAGTCTGAAACAAATTATTTATTTTCTAGAAAAAGCTGAGAATAAGAAAAGCTTTTACTATAATTTATCAATTCTAAAATATACTTTTTTCACATTTTTAAACTTCTGGATTCAGGTGTGTTATAACTGATGCATCCTCCCATGTAATCCTCCAGGCATTACATGCCTGGTGGCAGTAGTGACAGAGCTGCCACTGCCTCTAGATGCAAGCGGTTCGCATGTGTTGACCCTTCAGTTACGTGCCGTGTTGGAACTACATGTGTTGAGTTAAACTGTTGTTTAAAATGTGTTCAGAAGGATTACGGTGTGATACAGAATTCAAATTAAAAATAACTGTACACATAGAAAGGTATGGAAATGGCAATGAGGCATGACTTTGCTATCAGTGAAGCAAATACTTCTCACTGATGAGACATCCCTAATTCTATATTTTCCTGTAAAGCAACCACCATGCATTAAGTGATGAGAAGGCAGTGTGTTATACTTTAATTGACAGTCTTTTGTTTCCTTAGTGGTATAAAAATAATGGTGCATCTGATAAAGGATGATGACTTAGATTCAATGAAATACAGTAAGTATTGGGCCCCTACTCTGGGACAAGAAATGCACTAAAAGCTTTGTGTATGTCAACTTACTTACCCCTTACAGTAATGGTAGATATTATTCCGGTTTTACAAATAACCCCTTGCCCAGGCTCCACAGCTAGTGGGTCTGGAAGAGTCTGGACAGGAACTCATGTGCCTGCTCTACTCTATCCCTAGCTAGGCAAATTCCTATGACGCCAGAACATTAGTCAGAGTTTGAAAGGTCAGCTCCTGTTAATCCACCCCCTCTCCCCAAGCCCTTACTCATTTCTCCTCACCCAGTGATGAGAACAAGATGCTAGAGTTTATCCCTCAGGCTAATGACCAAATCACCCATCTGGCCTTGGGAGAGCCCTATCCTAACCATAACTAACTATCTTTTCTCCGCCTTTCAATTATCACCTTCTAAGATATATAATCCTAAAATGCAGGCCAGGTCTCTGGATTTTCTGCAGCAGCCCAAGGCACAAGTCTTCTTTATTTTGGCCAAACAGTTGCAAAATTCAGTGCTCCACCTTTCTTCTGACTTGATCACCCAACTCTGCCATGTGTTTCCATTGTCAACTTCATAGCAACAGCCCCATGAGAAACAAGAATGAGGCAATCACGCAAAGTCCAACGGACAAGAGGGACTGGAGATTTACTCTATCATCCCCAGGTTCTGTGGGCTGATGATGGTTAGTCTTTTAGCTTGCGAAGAGTATAACATGACAAGCTGGGTATCTAAGTTAAAAAGCTACACTGGATGTCATGAACTGGAAAGCTAGAGGTATCTTTAGACATATGAAACTATCTTCAACTGACACAGGATAGGCAAAGGAGGAAATATTCAAAAGGAATGGAGAAAAACCTCAATTTTACAATTTTAACTTTACCTACCCATTCCTTGCATTCTACTTAATAGAATCAAATCCATGGAGTATGTTCTTATTCCAACTTGCACATCACCAATTTTAAAATAAGGGTAGGGGACTGGTGGACAATCTCCTCGGACTTAGAAATCTCTTTTCCAAATTGACACAATCAGGCAGGCTCTCAGGATTTCAGTTTAGAATAGAAGCCAATTCTCCTAACATCTAGATATGAAAGTAATGTCTAAACAACAACCTATCTCACTGAACAACATATTGACCACAAAGAAAACTCTCATAACACATGATTCCAACTGTGATTTCTTTGAGACAATCAAAATGAAACTATGAATTAGTCTTTGCTTTGTTCAAATACTACAATTTTCCATAGACACGGGGCCATACTAAATTATGTTCACAGCCTAATTTGTAAACATTATGCATCAAGGTTTTCATGTGCCACCAATATTAAATTAAAATTTAAAATTAACTCATATTATTACATTATGCTCATTTCTTCAAAAATGACTAAAAACAATTTTTTGACAATTATAGTAGTATGGATTTGATTCAACATTAATTCATTTCAGACTTCTCCTGATAGGCCAATGGCTCAAAACCATGTTTTTCCACTGATGCAAGAAATGGAGCTATGTCAGGAGGCTGCTAAGATAGGCAGGCATGAGAAGATGAGTCTGAAAGAACAGAGTCAGGAAAGAAGAAACAGAAAGAAACCACAAATATGAGAGTGGTGCCAAGATTTCAAGTCTGAGCAAAGGATAGGAGAATAAGAGCAATGAAAGAGATAGAGGACACAGGAGAAAGGTGACACAGGGTGAGGATGAAGAATGAAATGTTCTATTGAACCTGATGAGTCTGATATGTATACATAGCACCCATAGGAACATGCCCACCAGGAAGTCAGAAAGGACTCACATGCACCTCAAAAGTCCAAAGTAGATACAGACATGGAAGCCAATCCCAAGAGAGAACAGCTGAAATCATGAGAACAGCAGAAATAACAAGAAATCAGCAGGAGAAAGTACAGAATTCACCAAAGGCTCAACCCTGGGGCTGTGGGCAATGGGAGGACAGAGGAGTAAGAATCTGTGAAGAAGGCCAAGATGGAACAGGTCAGAGAGGCAGACAAACCAAGAGGTTCCAGGATCTATGCTACATGCAAAAGGAAAAGTCACTTGCATCAGAGATCGCAGAAAGAGCAGACAGAAAGCAGGACAAGAGGGCTACTGGACTGGGTGCTTTGTTAGTGTGGTGGGGCAGAAACCAATGTGATAAGAAATTGGAGAGAGAAAGGTAGGAAAGGAAGCCATATTTGTCCACTCTCCCGATAAAGTCTGAGGCTGTTGGAGAGAAAGGGATGGGACTGTAACTTGAAGGATGACATGAAAAAGGAATGAATCAATATTATTTTGTCAACCAGAGGTATCATCACATAATGAGAAAAGGCTTCACGTACATCTGGCACAGGCATGATTAAAGTATGGAAATAGACAACAACCATTCTGCCTATTAAAACTCTCCATGTCCACCATTCCTCATCTCCTGCACACACACACGCATGCACACACACATACACACATACACACTTTGTACTAAATGATAATGCCTTTACAATATACATATAAAAAGAAGACCTGTATTACATTAAAAGTGTCATTCAAGGACTGAATGTCATAAACTGTATATTTGGAAATGTACCTTGTAAGTTTTATGTCAACATTTTACTCAAGAGATTATCTGTTAATTTTTGAAATGACCTGCTACTTTTATGTCTTTTGTTATCTAAACTTGGCAGCATCATGGGTCATTAGAAAAAATATAGATCTATAAAAATATAATTAACCATAGTTAACTCCAGAGTTGTACTGAAAATGTTAGTGGGTCGGGTGCAGTGACTTAAGCCTGTAATCCCAGCACTTTGGGAGGCCTAGGAGGGCAGATCACTTGAGGCCAAGAGCTCAAGACCAGCCTGGCCAACATGGCAAAACCCTGTCTCTACTAAAAATACAAAAAATCAGCCGGGTGTGGTGGTGCACGCCTGTAATCCCAGCTACTTGGAAGGCTGAAGCATGAGAATCACTTGAACCCGGGTGGCAGAAGTTGCAGTGAGCCAAGATCGCACCACTGCTCCAGCATGGGGACAGAGTGAGACTCTGACTCAAAAAAAAAAAAAAAAAAAAAAGAAAATGTTAGCAAAGTATTTACACTGATACTAAACAACCCTTAAAACCTCGCAAATACTGAAGATCTTTCCCACATCCATACACTGTTATAGCACATGCTCTATGTTTACCCACAAATATTGCTTTTAATCATTAAATGATTGACAAGGTTGAAGTTATGAGAAATGGTTATGAAAGCAGCAAATACCTGAGGTACTCACAGCTGTGGAGTAGGGGTTATGAGCTCCAGTATTTTCAGCCCAGCAGCCACATCCATAAAGAGCAGCCTGGGGAAAAAAGAAAATAGATATAATATTTCAGAAATATCATATGTAATTATTAGTTTTCAACAGAAATCATACCCATCTAATAAAGCCTGGTTTAATAATGATATAAAACAACTAGGTGATAATACCAGATGTTGTATAAGACCTACCCACACGATGCTTTTAATACTATCAAAACTATGTTTTCAGATACTCCATTAATCTTAAAACTTTCAGAAAATAGCAAAAGCAAGTTTCTTAGTGTCATCAGCAGTAATTTTTTCCTTCCCTGAAAAACTTCTCCCTTTTGTAATTTGTCAGCTAGTTGTTCTTCTGGCCCCTTAAAACCAATGTGGTTGGCTTAAAATAGTAGTTTTCAAACTAGGTGTGTGTCAGATCACTTGGGGAGCTTACTGATAAGAACCCTGATTCCTGGAAATTCTGACTTAGTGTCTGGGGCAGACCTAGGAATCAGTACTGTTAACCAGGGCCATGGGGTACTGGGATGCAGCTGGTCCTCCTGCCATGCTCCAGGAAACCCTGCTTCAAGAGGGCCTTTTCCATGTCTGTGTTGACGTGGCACAAGAGGAAGTGCAAATCGTTCTGTACCAAAGGGCCCAATATATGCTCACTACTGTGCTAGATTCAGCCAGATGAAAAGAAAGGAGGCAAAAAGGCCTACTCAAGCTCATCACTTTGTTAGGTGGTGGAGCAGATTTATACATCTGAAACCATCAGGTACACAATAAGCTACTATGGTTTTATAACAGATTATGACAATCATTCCTATTTTGTTTTTAATAACGCTACTTCTCTTCAATATCCACAATGACTTTTCTGACTTTGGGAGGGAAATCACAACTAATAACTCTTCCACTCCATAGTAAGAAGTAGAGATTAAAATTTTTTAAAAACCTAGCTAGCTAGCTATCATAGAAAAATACAAGGTGGCATGCTCAAGAGTTCATTACTAAATGGTTGATAAGAATGAGAAACTTGAAACAACCTAAATGTCAATCAGTGAGGAAATGGCTAAACTTTGGCATGGCATTATGTGGAATTCATTGCAAAGGTTAAAAATAAAAGAATTAAGCTTTTTAAAAAGTCTTTAAGAACAAATACAGAAAGAGCTCCCAAACATATTGTTGAACTGAAAACAATAGCAAGCTACAATACATTCAGTATTCCCTGCCACTGATGGAAGAAAAAGATACTCCCATAAAGCAGTACTGATATTTTCTAAGAGTTCATTCTGAGGACTGGGGAATAGGCTAAGACTGAGGATGGGGACCAGACTTCAGCTTTCTATGATATTCTGTTATTTTTTTACAAGGATCTTAGAAATCATTCACTCCAATATTCTACCCAGAGCGGGAATCTCCATGAGACATCCCAGGCACTTCTGACACTGAGAACCTCACTGCCTCATGTGGGAACACATTCTGTTTACGGACACTTCCCATTGGTAGCAAATATCTGCTGTATCATAACCTCCAACCACTAGTCCTGCCTCTGCTCTCTGGAAGTACTGTAACCTCCCCCAGAAAGTCCTCCAATTTTTTAAAAACAGCTATTTTAGTTCTCTTTTCTAACCCAAAGAAACCCAAATTTGTGAGCTGTTCCCCAAGACTCTGCGATGCACAAACCCACCACTCTCTCATAATTACCCTCCTAGAGAAATAAGTCAGTGTCCAGGATAACCAGAGACGGAAGTCTCCCATGTTCATGTGACCCATAGTTGCTATCTCCAGATGTTACAGACAATATCCCTCTTAAAATTAGAAGCAAGAACTGAGCGGGATACTCTCAATATGGTAGACATTGGGAAATCTGTTTACCGTTTCTGACAACACCACGCTTCTAAAATACATGCTGGCTCAGGGTCAGTGTGGCAACTGAAAGCCCTTCAGAAGTGATTTAGAATATGAATTTATAAATAAACTGGCAGACTTGTGGGATAATTATTCAACTGGTACTCCCTGAAGCAAGTGCTGGGTCAGCCAGTCTCAGAGAACACAAGAAATCAATGGAAGGACCCATTCTTTCTTCATTGAAAACTATCATCTTTTACATTCCCCACAATTAACATGACCAGGAGCCTGCACTCAAAAAATAGTAAATAAGGTCCCAAGGACACCTCTTATAAAGCCAGGGGAGGTCATCTTTCTAGAAAAGAACATTTACACTTACCCTTTACTCCTTCCCTTTAAGAAAATTCCCTTTATGATACCCTTCCTTAGTTTCAAGACCTAAAATTGTCTTCCTTCTTAACCTTCTGAAATTCATTGGGCTGAGACAGTGATAGGTAAGATAAAAGAATTAGAGGTTGTCCATCTCTTATCCACTTCATTGGATAAAATATGGCAACCTTAAGCAAGCCTTTAAAAACAAATTTTTAAAATCTTACTTCTTTTTGGTAGTAAAACTATTAAAATTTTATTAAAGCTATTATCATGCAGTAAAAGTAGGTCATATAAATGATATTATTATTAGTCTTCTCTGGGCAATAGTTTCCTCTTCTATACAATAAAGATAATGAAAATACCTACCTCATATTGTTGTCACAGGATCATGCGAATTAACGTACTTGCTGAACATAGCAAGTGCTTAATTAACAGTAGCTATAGCTGTTATTACTAGGGGCTATAATATGTAATTTAAATACATTTTGACATTGAATCTTCTACAAGTTTGTAAGGTAGCCGGTTATCCCCATTTTACAGAGGTGGAAAGTGGAGCTGAAAGATGTTAAGTAACTTGTTCAAAGTAAGGGGCATGGTAAATGGGGAGGTGGGATTAGAACAGAGGTTTACCTAGATCGGAAGTCCACACTTAACCAGTAAACTCAACCACCTATTTGTGTGGGGGTGGGGTGAGGTTTAGGAGGACAAATGAAATATAATAATTCCTTTCTCATGTCCAAACTGTAAATTCAAATTATTACAGTAAGCTAAAAAAGCAAATAAGTTCTAATTCAAATTGCCATTTCTTATCCTTTTTTTTTTTTTTCTTTTTTTTGAGACAGAATCTTGCTCTGTCTCCCAGGCTGGAGTGCAGTGGCATGTTTGGCTCACTGCAACCTCAGCCTCTCAGGTTCAAGCAATTCTCCTGCCTCAGCCTCCCCAAGTAGCTGGGATTATAGGTGTCAGCCATCATGCTCAGATAATTTTTGTTCTGTTTTGTTTTGTTTTGACACAGAGTCTCACTCTCACCCATGCTGGAGTGCAGTAGCGAGATCTCAGCTCACTGCAACCTCTGCCTCCCAGGTTCAAGAGATTCTCTTGCCTTATCCCCCCCACTGGCTGGGATTACAGGCTTATACCACCACGCCCAGCTATTTTTTGTATTTTTAGTAGAGATGGGTGTCACCATGTTGGCCAGGCTGGTCTTGAACTCCTGACTTCAACTGATCTACCTGCATTGGCCTCCCAAAGTGCTGGGAATTACAGGCGTGAGCCACTGCACCTGGCTTAATTTTTGTATTGTTAGTAGAGATGGCGTGAGCCAAAGTGCTGGGATTACAGAAAACAGTGAGAAAGTCATGGGGACTACAATGCATTGAAGGTGACTCTGCTGGCTTCTCTCACCTTCTCTACTTCTCTATGGGGTTTTATCATGTTGGCCCGGCTGGTCTTGAACTCCTGACCTCAACTGATCTGCCCACCTTGGCCTTCCAAAGTGCTGGGATTACAGGAGTGAGCCACTGCGCCTGGCCTCAAATTACCATTCACCATCTGCACTGCTATCACATATCTACAGCAGGGTAATATGCTAAAATTTTTAAGTAGTTAATTGTGCATTTAAAATACATTAAAAGTATCTAGTTTCAGCACACTTTAAAAAATAATTAGCCTTTGATATAACTTGCTTTTGTATTTTGTTTCATTTGGGCTTGTCAAAAAGAACTGTTCTTTACCTCTCATCTGATACTTACATAGTTTCAAGTTTATTACATCTCCTCCATCCAAGCATTATAATCCAATTAAGCAACTGCATTTTCATATAAGCCCTTTTACTCCTTTCTTCCACACTCTTTCCTGATTTTCTAACTCTCAGAAGCTGTGTATTCACAAACTAGCCAAGTGAGGCAAACCAACACATAAATTTTACGGAAGTATTTCTTTTGCTCAGGACAGTTCTAAGTGCAGTGGCAGAATAGCTTCAAGATTGTTAGACGTAATATCCTGCTAACATAGTCCAGAACTATCCTTAGTTCTGTTGTTGCCATTTTGCTAACCAAAACGAACAGAAAACAGTGAGAAAGTCATGGGGACTATAATGCATCAAAGGTGACTCTGCTGGCTTTTCTCTCACCTTCTCTACTAGCGTATCCAAATCTGATATGCCAAGCTTGACTTTCCTATTGCAAACTTGACAAATACACAGGACTTTATAATGTAGAAAAATACCATGACCAGACAAAGGCTTTTACAATGAGTTAAAGCATTGTACATATGTTGAGTAATCATTCCCTATACAGCCCCTTGCACACTACGCAGAGTAGCACAAAACTAGTTATTCTTCCCTTCCCCTTTTTCCTAGTCTAGGAATGTAAGCAGCTTAGAGCAGATCAAGCAACACCACTTTGGGGTGTGCAGTGATATTCTCCATGAATTGGATCTCTCTGCTTCAAATAGTCACTAACCATCATGAAAAAAGTAACTGTGACACTGACTCTTCTTCAAATGTGACAAAGTACACAAAGCATAACATGACACATTCCATTTATAAGATGCCACCCAAATACTGAGTTTAAATGAACCCTTGCAACTACTCCGTGAGAATATCCAATTCATCTGTTCACTCAACAAACATTTATTAAGCCCACAAATAATGTGCCAAAATTGATTTATCCTCAGAAAGCTTCCTAGATCAAATAGATTGTTAAATTTCATTCTCAGTATAAAACTAAAAATGAGAGATGGGGGAAAGGGGCAAAGTGAAGAGGATGTGCAAGTGAACTGGGGACAAGCAAATTTTACATAAATTAGACCATCTCCATTTCTAGATTTGTTAAGTGGTATCATGTGTTGGTGACCTGAAATACTGGTTATTTTCTAAAATGGCTGAAATGCTGGATCAGAGGAGGGATGTAAAGGGCCAAATGTCACAATACATGGAACAGAGGAAATAAAAAATGTAACTCTAAAATCATTTCTCCAACTAAAAAGCAAGCAGTATAGTCAAGTAGAGCTTGTTCCTAAAGAGAGTGACATTTACAGAGAGAAAATGGAAACTGGCACACATTTATTAAATGTCTACTAAATACCCAGGCCAGTGCCCAGCCTGCTGAAAGCAGAAAAACTAGGATCAACGATTGTAAAGATGAGAAACAAACCAATTACTATGAGATAGGTTTTCTTAAAAAGAATTTTAAAAAGGTATTTGGTTGATGATTTATACTACATGTTAAAAAACGATGACATTCATTTTTTCTAAAGAAAAAATGTTCCCACTGGTTAAAAAATTGTGAGCTAAAAATTCCATGCTTTACTTTGAAAGGCTAGTTTAAAAAACCCATAATTACTTACCTGCCCAACTCTCCCCGGATGTTTCAAGGCCAAGCCTCCACTGGAGACAGCAGCAGCAACATTCCCTTCGTGGTCCACAACCACAGCGCCTACCGTGTCCAAAGTGCCTGAGTCATTTTCCTGCAGAGCAAAAGTGGCACAAGTATTCACTAGGCATGGAGTGGGACAATCTGATATGACTACATAGCACTTTTCCATACAATCATGACAGAACAAAATCTAAACTAATCCCTAAGTGGAACATTGAGCAATCTCCTAAAATTATCTATTATCAAGTTGCCATTTAAATCCTATTTAAGTCAAAATGTATTTTCCACCGAGAAATCCCAAACAAAAGGTATCCTGTTGCTTTTCTCTAATAATAAGGCTATAGTGTCTTTTTAATGGAGGAAATGTCACAATTTAATATAAATTACAGTATACAGCAGTATCTCTTCATTCTCAAGAATTAAGTTCATGTTTGAGAATGTGTAGAGGAAACCATCTGTGGCATAAATGAGCTAATAATAAATACTCTTGTTGGTATTTCTTTAAGTATTATATACAAACATCTAATAGAAATACATTCCACACAATAAATTAAGAAAATGGCATTTACAATCTTAAAGTATACCACACTATCATTTTTCTCTTAGAGTTCCTTGTTTGTGAGAAAATTTATGGCAAGCTCCCTTCTCTCCTATAACAGTAACATGCTTGCCAATTGTATGGCAGAAAAGTGTACGTTCTTGGAAGGTTTGTGTTTCAATGTTTTGTCCCAGGTCCCACATGTTTAAGGCACATAGTGATATTTACTGACTATGAGCCGCTGTCTCCTACCTCCAAAGTTTATGGGTCACCTGTGCAAGAGAGACAAACACTACACTACTGGATAGAAACAATGATTAAGGGAGGCAAGAAAAAAATTCATGGAAAAAGAAGTCTCATATATTAAAAAGGGGGGTTACGGTAGGTTTTTAGGTTAATAGTAGTCATGGTAGTGTTCTTATGCTAGGGCATTGGTTTTCAAACCTTGCCCCACAACCCTAGACCCCACCCTTACCCCTACCACCAGTATGCATGTAAGAGCCAGGCCCAGCGCAGGGTTCAACATGAACAGCTCCTCATCCTGTGTGATTTATTGCTCACATTACTGAGCAGGACTTGGTTGGTACTGAGAGATCCCTAAGAAGCAAAATGACACACTAAAGCCATCACCAGAAAAGTCAATGAGCTCCCGGGCCCATCTCAGAAGTTTAGCAACATTGAAGAGTTTCTAAATAGTGGAAGCAGAATTCAAACAAGAGATTTGTCCCTAAAGCAAACTGGAAAACTCAGAAGTAGAGTGTGCCACAACAAAATTTTACATCAAGTCTGTTAGGAAAAGGTACTTACATCTAGAATTTATATTTCTTGCTCTAAATTCTAACTTCCCTTAAATATACTGATACACTATGACAGTACTTAGTTTGATAGGAAATGCCGAACTGGCTGAAATGAATGCTATATTCCTAATCCCTCTTTTAACCACAGCTAGGGAAAGTCTAGCCAATGGATCCACATGGTCATATCTCAGAATGACATAGTTCTGCTCAAGGCGTGTGCCCTTCAAGAATACTTCCCGGCCTGAACTCCCTAAGGAAAGGTTTGATCCACTCCATATCACACTGAATGCAACAGACACTCAGGACATATTTATTTTTTAATTAGGATGCAGGATGTCTGTATCCCTGGTGTTACAAAACATGCCCAATAGTGAGTAACATGCAATGGCATCCCAATGTCAGGGCCAGTTTTCTACCTCTGTTTCGCAAGATTTGACTTCACGCAAATCCAGATGCTGCCGCTATCTTAGGGAAGACTTAACAATAACCAGACTTGCTCATTCAGGTTGGACAAAGCAAAGTCTGTCTTCTCTGGTAGGTAAGATTAAGAACAGCAGTACGGAAATGCATTAAAAACATTTTATTCCAGAAAAGATGGATAATCTTAAAGAGAAATATACTTTTAAGAGGAATATTTGTTTTATAATGCTAATAAATAATTTCTAAATCTTTATATCCTTGCAATCTCGGGTAGAGAAGTGTTAGTTCCCCAGATGCCAAGTTTGATGTCTCCTTTAAGAAGGCTTCTCAAATTTTAATGTGCACACACATCATCAGGAGAATTTGTTTAAATGCAGATTCTGATGGAGCAATCTGGGAACTATCCAAGACTGTACATCTAACAATATTCCACATTATGCTGACGGTCTAACAGCATCCCACCCCAGGGGATCATTATCCACCAAATACCTGCCCCATTCATTCTGAAGCAAACTATTTATAGACACAAATCTGCTGAAGGAGAAACTTAAACTACGTAAGGCTAACATTATGCCAGTATAAAAGATTTAAGTTCTATCTTGCTCAACTGTCAACTGACAGCATATCACCACTATTATACTACATGGATTTGGTATCTATATTTTAAAATACTGATCTTACACTTTGAATAGCAAACAAATCTCACACAAATAAACAAACTGTAAAATAACTTTCCTCAACAATAACAACAGAGAAGTCAAGAAAGGGTATTCTTTTAAGATTATTTTTGGAAATACTGAGTTTTTATTGAGAGACATATGCCAGTACTTTTTGCCCTTATTCTTTGTTATAAAATTCTGGAAATTTTTACACACTTTTTTCCCTAGCCCAAGTAAGGCATAATGTAAAGTGACTGTCTTCATCAGTCCTACCAGATAAGGATGATTGCTTCTGGTAAATAATCAAATTGTGACTTTCATCCTATTTCACTGTCTAACCTTTGAGGGAGGGTTATGTCTCTTTTTTACATTTCAGTTATTTTAATTAATAAATATTATATATATTTATGGTATATAGCATGATGTTTTGATACAGGCATAGATTGTAGAGTGGCAGAAATCAAGCTAATTAACGTATACATTACCTCACATAATCATTTATTTCTGGCGAGAATGCTTACAATCTACTCTCTTAAGGGTATTTTTCATCAGCTCTTTTTTATAAACTGCAACTGCTGATACTACCCATGCATTCTGTAAAACAGAATTTTATAGAGGGAATAAGTAACGTATACACAATGCTATGCATTATCTGTAAAGTAATTTTCCTAGCATTTCAATCAGGATATTGTGAACCATGAGAACTGTTATGCCTAACCAAACTCCTGTAGAAAGATACAAAAACTGATGTCAGTATAACTGGATTATACATACATGGATTTACTGTAACTTGGTTTTCAAAAATGAAAAGTCATGCAAATAATAAAGAATCCTGTTCCAAATTAAGCTAAATATTCCTAAGAGCCTGTAACACCTTAAAAAAAATCAGAATTACTTCATAAATATTCAAGAATTAGTTCATAGGCTTCACATACTGCAAAGCAAATTTAAGGATGATGAAGTAATATTTAAGCATTTTTATGAAGTGCAGATAAATTAGGTGAAAGACAAACATTGGTATTTTGGCCATAATAATTTCACAGAGCTCGTTTGTACAGGAATGAAATCTTAGAAAGGTTAAAAAACATACAATGACTGTTACTATATAGAGCTACTATTACACTCTTACACTCTATAAATACTTTAAAAATATATGCACTACACGGATACACATATACCTATTGTCCTTGACTAAAACATGCTATTTGTATTACTTTTTTGATAAAATTGTAACTAAAAAGCAACTGTATAAAACTATAGTCCTCTTCAAAATAAGCGTGTATATAAAGTTAGCATAGAGGTTACATGTGTTAAAGAAAACACTGAAATAAAACTTTCTTGAAGTAACCAATAAATAAGCAGTCCCTGTTTTCTCTGCTCCAAATTAGAGATGGTTATTATATAGTTATTATAAGAATTAAAGTAACACATGTAAACTACTTTAAAATGAATAAATCCCTTCATACAAAGTTAAGGCACTTCCCACCAGAAAATTAAGCTTCTAATCTGCCTCTCTGAAATCTGCCAAGAGACACCATCTATCAGTCTTTTTTTTTTTTTTTTTTTTTTTTGAGACGGAATTTCACTCTTGTTGCCCAGGCTGGAGTGCAATGGCATGATCTTGGCTCACAGCAACCTCCACCTCCCAGGTTTGAGCGATCCTCCTGCCTCAGCTTCCCGAGTAGGGGGATTACAGGCATGCACCACCACACCCACCTAATTTTTTTGTATTTTAATATAGACACAGTTTCACTATGTTAGCCAGGCTGGTCTTGAACTCCTGACCTCAGGCTATCCACCTGCCTTGGCCTCCCAAAGTGCTGGGATTACAGGTGTGAGCCACCAGGCCCAGCCCCATCTACCAGTCTTTTATCTTATTAACTCAGTCTTTCTTCTGTCCAGACTTACTCAAATATCAAGTAGCTAAAATATAAGAATATATCTTAAATGTATAAGTGCATTCTAAAATAGGTCTATTATGGGATTATCTTAATATAATGATAAAGACAGAAATGCATTCTTTGAAAACATACCAAGCCCTCCTCATATACCTCTGTCAGGTTTGAGAGCAGCATTATAACTGGCATGAGCTTCCACTTGAGAAATGCAGATGACTTATACCCTAACATGACAGTACAACAATGCCATCATAAAGCTTTCACATCTCTGAGTATCCTAAACACAGAGAGATGGCTCCAGCTACAGGACATCTAGACCTAGCTCTATATCTCTCACAAATCAGCCATCCAACAGCAGGGCCACTGTGGGCTACAGTTTATCAACTATGTGTAAACAAAGTATAATCTAGCTAGGCCGGTCTGGGTGGCTCATGCCTGTAATCCCAGCACTTTGGGACGCCAAGGTGGGTGGATCTCCTGAGGCCAGGAGTTCAAGACTAGCCTGGCCAACATGGTGAAACCCTGTCTCTACTACAAATACAAAAAAAAAAATTAGCTGGGCATGGTGGTGTGCACCTGTAGTCTCAGCTACTCAGAGGGCTGGGATGGGAGAATCGCTTGAACCCAGGAGGTGGAGATTGCAGTGAGCCGAGATCACGCCACTGCACTCCAGCCTGGGTGACACAGTGAGACTCTGTCTCAAAAATAATAATAATTTAGCTAGAATTATCTACTCTCACCTATGTGGACTGCATGAAACCAGCAAAAATCTGAACATAGGAACACTCAATGATATTATCTTCCCTCTTTAGAAAATCATCTTCTGATGCCCAATACTATTAATGATGTTTCTTATAAACTACAGTCAAGATGTCTATTCTTAATCTTTTATTTTCTTTGTTTAATAGGTATGAATTAAATGGCTTTGCAACACTATACAAATTGGTACCAAATATATTTATAGAGCAAGAGGAAAAAAATGTATACCATATAAAAATCTAAACAGAGTGGTCAACATAGCAGACCCTGCCTCTACAAAAAATAAAAAACCCAGCCAGGCATGGTGGCACACACCTGTAGTCTGAGCTACTCAGGAGGCTGAGGCTGGAAGATCCCCTGTGCCCAGGAGTGCAAGGCTATAGTGAGCAATCGTCACACCACTGCACTCCAGCCAGGACAACAGAGTAAGACACTATCTCTAAACAAGCAAAAAAAAAAACAATAAAATCTTTATACTATTTATTTCCTAAATCACTTGACAAAAATTAACAGAAGCATTTTCAGGTTAAAATAAAAATAAAGTGTTTGAACCATGCTTTTAAGGGGATTTAACATATCTGGGTTAGAGGAATTAAATTCATACCATAAAAAAGATTACTTAAAAATTCCAAACCCTCAAAGATAGCAAAGGACGATGTTTTCTAACTGGTAGAATTCCTATACAATGTTCTGGGGTTTGCAACATTAAAGGTGGAAAAGGCAACAGTTTTCATCTTGGTTTTTAAGATAATCTTTTAAATAATGAATTGTAAGCTTTTCTCTTTAAAATGGAACAGTTTGAAGGGCCTCAGAGTGCATGTTGAATGAGTGTGTGTAAGTGATGGTAGAGATCACACGAACATACTCATGGCTTAAATTATTACACAGCTAAATAGTAAATACTATCACAAAAGTAGTTTTATGCAGCTTTAAATCATTTCTATTCTCACTCATATGCAGTTTAATTAATATCATTTAACTTATACCCATAGTGAACCACTGGTTAAAGATTGAGAACCTGGGAATGCTGAACTTGAAATAAAAATAACAGCAAGTTCCTTAAGATGACATTAAGTAGGTCGTTAAACTGCATTCATCCTATCAAAATACTTACAGAACACATCTCAAGGACTTCAAATATTAAATATTTAATGATAAGTATGTCCAATTTGGCTTATTTGTCTGAAATGAATATTAATCACAATTTTATAATTCTAAATCAAAATTTATAAGTTCTACATTAAATATAAACCTACCTATGACCCAACAATGAAATTCTTAAGTATTTACCAAAGAGAAATCAAAATGTATACCACAAAAAGACTTGTCAAGGGTGTTCATGGCACCTTTATTTGCGGTAGCCAAAACCTGGGAACAATCCAAATGTCTATCAACAGGGGAATGGGTAAACAAATCATGATATTGTCAATACTGGAGGATTGCTGAGCAATAAAAAGGAGCCCATGCTATATGCAACAATATGAATAATCTTTCAGACATATGCTGAGCAAAAGAAGCTGGACACAAAAGAACATATAGACTCCATTTTAATGAACAAGTAAAACTATGGTGAAAAAGAATCAGAAAATTGTTATCTTCATTGGGAGGACACCACCTATGAAAGGGCACAAGAAAACTTTCTGGAGTCATGGAAATATTCTATATTTTGATAGGAGTATTGGTTACATGGTTATATACACATGTCAAAATTCATCCAATTATACACTCAAGATGCATGCATTTTACTGTGTGTAAATTTTACCTGTAAAAAAGGCAAAAAAAAAATCAATAGCAATGTACTATCTTAAAAAACAAAACCAAACATTCAAGACATCAGATCATGAACAAATTTTTCAACTTTTTCCTATTGGCATAAGGCATATTTAATACACATTTGGTTGTAACTGTAAGAAAAAAGGGAAAACCTGAAAAATATGAATGAGATATTAAGAGACATGGCTCAAAGTCTAATCTGTGGCTAAGTAGAGAGAATAGACAAAATAAAAGAGAGAAAATATTTAAAGACAAAATGGCTCAAACTTTCCAGCACTGATAGAAAACAAGAATCCTGATCTCCAGGAAGCCAGAGAAAAAGGGAAAAAGCCAGATAGAAAAGAGATGTCACCTACAACAGAATGACAGCCAAATTCCTGGAAGCTCAGTAGGCCAGAAGGCTATAATTGGTTGGTATAATATCCTCAAAGAAAAGTAACTATAAACTTACAAATGGTATTCAACAAAACTGCCTTTTAGGAACAAAATTAAAGACATTTATCAATATATAAATAAATCCAATGAGTTCACTGCCAGGAGGACTGCATTTAATAAAGTCCGTAAGGGGCATTCTACTTAACACTACAACCTGTCCTCCTTCTGCATCCTCCCTACCATCCACACACAAGCACACCTAATCTCCCGTTCTTTGCTCTACTTTATATTTTTTCCATAACATCTCATCACCTTCTAAAATGATAGGATGCTCATATCATTTACATTGCCCATCTCTCTGACAAGATGATAGGCTTCATGAAGGCAGGAACCTTTGCATGTTTTATACACTAACATATGCCAAGCACCCAGAAAAGCACTTGACACCTCTTAGGCACTCAGTAAACACTTGTTGAATGGATGAATAAATAAATAAATGATATATTTCAAGAAGAAGGGAAATAAATGGAGGACAAGCAGACACGCAACAAGAAATGGGTAAGCAAATACAACGGCAAACCTGCATATGAATTAAAACACACAGTGAAACCCTGTCTCTACTAAAAATACAAAAAATGAGCCAGGCATGGCGGCGTGTGCCTATAGTCCCAGCTACTCGGGAGGCTGAGGCAGGAGAATTGCTTGAACCCGGGAAACAGAGGTTGCAGTGAGCTGAGATTGTGCCACTGCCCTCCAGCCTGGGCGACAGAGCAAGACTCCGTCTCCAAAAAAAAAAAAAACTTAAAAAATAATAATGTCTTATTGAATGTCAGATCGGATTTTAAAATCTGGCTAGATGTTATTTATGAGAGATAAGCCTAAAGCATAAGTATATGGAAAAGTTGAAAGTAAAAGGATGGGGAAGAAAAAACGATCTACCAAGCAGATATCAATCCAAACAATGAAACTATGTTAACATCACACAAAATAAGTGTTAAGACAGAAAGCATTAATAGAGATACAGGGCTTTACATGATAAATGCTGAAAGCTTAGAGTCACCAAGGAAATACAATAATTCTAAATTTGTATGTATTTTTAAAAGCCTCAAATTTATGTAAAGTAAAAACAGAGAAATAACAAATCATACTCCACAATGAGGTATTTCAACATGTTTCTCTCAATTATGAAGAGGTCAAGCAAGAAAAATCAGTAAGAAATGGACGTGAATAGCATATTAAAAAGCTTGATTTTATAGCACTGACAGATCTCTGTACCCAATTTTAGAAAAGAAAGTTTCTTTTCAGGCACAAACTGATCACACATTAAACCATAAACTAAATCATTAACAAATTTCAAAAAACAATATCAAACAGAATATACTCTCTGACTATAATACAATTAACTTAGGAGTCAATAAAAGTAGATAAAATTTGGAAATTAAGAGATTAAAAAATTCTTCTAAATAATTTATGGATCAAATAAATCAAAATGGAAACAAAAAATACTTAAAAATAAAAAACAAAAATGTAGCATTTCAAAACTTGTGGGATACAGTAAAAGTAGTACTAAGAGGGAAATTTATATCCAAAATTTTAACATCAGAAAAGAATAAAAAATTAATCAGCTAACTATCCAACAAAAGAAATTAGAAAGAGAACAAGACAAACACAAAGAAAAAGGGGGAAAAAAACCAAAGAAAAAATGAAAAATCAATGAAGGAGATAGATATAAACTTTAAATAAAGAGACCAAAAAAGGCAAAGTTGGTTCTGTGAGAAAATACTTGAATGAATTCAATGTGATTGGCAATCACTTTCTCTGTGTATCACCTAAATGTCAGCAAAAGCCCATCCCTCCAGCCTTGTCCTCCAACACTAGCCTCATCTCTCTCAAGTAATAACAGACGCTAGCATCTCTGCCTCACTTGTACTTCATACAGTGCAAATGTCACTTTCCACCCCTACCCTCATCCCCACCCCACCCACACCACACATTAAAGTACTACACATCTTCAAGTGATGAAGGCTCAAATAATTCCAGAAAAAGATTTCTTGGCCACGCACAGTGGCTCACGCCTGTAATCCCTACACTTTGGGAGGCCAAGGCAGGCAGATTACTTGAGGTCAGGAGTTCAAGATCAGTCTGGCCAACATGGAGAAACCCCATCTCTACTAAAAATATTTTAAAAAATAGCCAGGCACAATGGCATGCACCTGTAGCCCAGCTACTCAGAAGGCTGAGGCAAGAGAATAGCCTGAACCTTGGAGGTGGAGGCTACAGTGAGCCGAGATTGCGCCACTGCACTCCAGCCTGGGTGACTCAGCGAGACTCCATCTCAAAAACAAAGATTTCTTGAATCACTTCCCGACCAAACAGGAGGCCCTTGCGCCTTTCAACCTCTAATACACACATTTCTCCACAATACAAGAAAACCATAGACTGGCTTGTTACAGGATCTTTATTGGCTTATCTTGCCCCTCATGCATCTATAAGCAACAAAGTATCATAAAATTAATATTCTTTAATTGAATCTCATCAATAACTCAAACTTTGTTCCTTCTGAAACTGCATCTTGCTCAATTTGGACATGCGATCCAAACTTAGCTTATCTAAAGCAGTTTTCTATTACCTAACATTTCTGATTATTTCATATTTAGATCTTCCCTAATGTACCATTTTGCACATCACTCTTAAATGAGTTTGTTCCCAAAAGCACATCCTTTAACAACTGCCGTGAAATATTTGGCTGGTCCCCATAATAATCAAACCAAAATCCACACCCATTTCTCATAATATGGGAGTAATCCTTATTTCTGGAAGTTTTGCATGCGCTTTAGTCTATTGTTCAAAACAAACTTCTAAGCCTAAAACCATCGAACATTAAGCCTCTCACTTTATCTGTAAAAAAATTGTATTTCTTGATATTGGTCCCATATTCCTATATTCAGTGTTTCCTTTTTGAAAAAATTCTTTACTGCCCTCCCATCCTATGAGGTTATTTGGTATTGGATCACACTTTTCTCATTTTTTACTAATTCAGTTCTATTTTACTCCAAACTTTCTTGATTTCCTAAAAGTGAGAACAAGCAATGCCCATACTACACTTTAGCTCCAACTTTGTTTTTCCCACTGGAGAGCTGGTCATCCTTCACTGTAATCAGTCACCACTGTCTGGGAAATATATTCAAGAGAGAAGAAGAGAACCAAGATCATTTGGTAGTTTTACTTCATAGAGGCATGTGTATCATAGTATTAATACTTCAAAGACAGAAACAACACAACATGCTACTAATATACCGACTAATAGGATATGAATTCATTACTGGGCAGATTTAAAAATACAAAGCTAGACAAGCTAAGACCTTGCTAATTATTAATAAATAGCAAGGAAATCTCCTTTATAAATGCAGGCAACCTTTTCCAATTTAGTTGTCCAATTTGGCTCTTTCCAAAAACACCTAGCTATGGTCTGGACCTCTGGTCTTTCTTTCATTTTAGGGCACATATTTATCTTCTCTGGATAAAATTACACTTTCTCTTTTAAATACGAGAGTTCTGCCAGCCTTTAAACTGAGTCTTAAAGCAGTAGGGAGTAACAGATAAAGGACTGGAAGGTAACATGGACAATCTGGATTCTATTCCTGTCAATGAAACACCATAACAGTTGGGATGGGCCACTTAACTTGGATTTAAATTCAACCCTTTCCAGACTGTAGAAAAATATTTAACGTTGACTTAATACAGTAATAAGTTACCTTATTTAACATGAGATTTTTTAAGTACAGCGTATCTATGCATATCACCAAATGGCCATATAATTATGAATATACCCACAAAAATAGAAACTGTTATTCAAAATCATAAATACATGACGATTAAAGATAAGCATATTGAAAAGCAAAAAGAAAGAAATAGTACCTATATACTCTTTATCCTTTCGTTCCTCAATAGATCTTATTAGAAAGTAAAGAACTGAGAGAGTAGGAAAGGAGTTAAGTATATTCTAGGATATAAAATATAACCTAAATTATGATAGTGCCATATCCTAGAAAATCGAATGTCATTCAAATTAATCTCAGTGATGTTTTCGGAGACTCTAAATACCCAAAGCCTGTGTTTAGTTCAAATAGCCACAAGGATGGGCCATTCATACATATTTCAAAATATTCCCCTCATTTGGTCAGAAGTACGATAATACAAATAAAAGTAGCATGATATTCAGGGGGACTCTAGCTATGGTCATAATTCCTCTATGGCCTATTTTACTTTGCTCAATTCTGCAGACAGTTTATCAACTGACATTCCCCCACCAGGAATTACAAGCTGCAAAAACCAGCGTTTGGTTTGACTAGCAAAGTGTAGTTTGGTGTTACACATTTTTTTTTTAAATATCTTACAATGGAACACACATGGCCAGTCAGCCCCACTCTCTTCTACTTGTCTACCTCTCTAGACCTGTCTCACACATTTAGGCTGCCTACCTGCCTGGCACCCCTGGCTTCTGAGTTTGAAACCACTGTCCTGCAGAAAACCTACGGTGAAACCAAACTCATCCATTCGCAGGCCTCTGAATCCAGGACTTTTATCTTTCTTTCTACCCAGACATATAAGTCTGACCCTTTATCCAACATCCAGCTTAAATTCCTCCAATTCCATTAAGGCTGCCATGTGAAACTTAGCAGAGCTTAGAGTGATTTCTCCATCCAGTTAATTCCTGTGGCTCTCACTGATTATTTTGTTCTTCTAACACATACCAAATGGCATGATTTCTTTTTATTGTTTAATTCCTTCGGATCAAATACATAAAGGGCAGGGACTAGGTGCCATATCCTCTATTCATTCTCTAAGATCTATTTAAAAGCCTGTACATAAATAGCATTCAATAAATGTTTGCTGGTGATAATGTTGAGGCCAAAGGTTAAAAAAAAAAAAAAAGGACTGGAAAAGAAAAATTAAAGACTGCAAGAAGCCATGACTTCTGGTGGAAAAAACACCAATCAAAGCCCATGCACTTCTCCAAATGACTAGCTGGTAGTTCCTCAAGCTACACAAACTGATGAAGCAGTGAAAATAGAGCACTGCCTGTTTCTTGGGCTAATAATCCAAAAAGGATATTTTACAAACCTCAACACTTCTACACAGAAAAGACAACAATGCTTACAAAATAAAAATGCTCTTAGCACAGCCAAAAAAAGGCAATCACAAGCTTCATAAACTTGTCTGAGCTCACAAGGCAATTCATATTTCCATTCTGTAAGTCCCCTAGCCCCCCTGGAAAATCACACATCCAAAATAAACATGTGCTACAAAATAGATAGGAATTCTTGTTGTGATGAGGGTCCATTCTTTTTCTTGGCGGTGTGGGGAAGACATGGTCTAGAAGTTCATTTGTAAACAGGCAGTTTTACCTGCATTAACAGGAAAGGCACTTGGTCAAGTTTCTCTAGATGAGCACGCCCCCTTGTGGGCACTTCCTGACTCACCTCTTTGGAATGGCCAGTGGAGATTGTGGGCTGTTTCAAGCTATTATTTTTCAACATTCATTTCCCTCCCTCACTTACATATTATCTTACATCTCTATAATGTTGAGTGAGCATAATAATATTATTTGGTAATACTTCAGATAACCTATCCCTTTTATTTCCCCAAATACAAGCTTATTGTTAAAACAAGCATAGTTTTTAGACTAATGCATGTTTGAAGCCCTTAAATAAAAGATTTTAAACCTATTGGAAGACTGCAAAATTTACTATTAAGAGGAAATATCATTATATGGGTTTTCTCTTTCAAAATTAATATTCAAATCATCAGCTGTAGATGCTTAAATTAGTAATGTCAACTGAGTAAAGGCACTATTTCTAGAGACTGTGATAAGGATAAAGTAACAAAATGCTCACGCTTCTATGGACATACACAAACAAAATAACCACATACACCAACCTCAAAATGGCAAATGTGTAAAGCAGATAATTCAATTCAATTAACACTTATTAAGTACCTATCATCTGTGCCAACTAGAAGAAAGAAATTTGATCTGCATGGCATTGGAGCTAGCTCATAAAGGAAGAGTTGAATTAGAATTTTCAGGAACCAAAGATGTAGCTAATATTCCATTATTAATTACTGCTTATCCCATTAAGGGAAGGAATATGAACAAAAACTTGGATTTGAGAACTCTCAGCAAATAAAACTGAAAAGAGAAATATATTTGGTGAGAAAAAAAGGTAATTCCAGAAGGAAGATAATGGAAAAGTAGCTTGTAGCTAGGTTTCAAGAGGGTTTATAAAATTCAGCTTAAAAGTTTGGGTTTTAACCCACAGACAGTAAAGATTCTATTAAAGTTTCTTCCAGGAGAGAGACAAAACCAATGCAGGTATTTTTAGGGAAATGTATCTTCTGATAGCACACAGAATTAAAACGGAATAGAGCAGGACTAGAGGCAAAGAAGCCAGGCATGAAGATACTGCAACAGTCCAGCCACTGAGGGTGAAAAGACAAAGGCTCACTGGTAGTACGTCTACTAAAAAGAAACAAGAAAAAAAAAAGTAGTGCACGTATTCATTAAATGTTTATTGAGCATTTATTATATGTCAAGCTGAGAAACCATGGTAAATAAGACATACAATAGCTGTCCTCCTGGAACCTCATTCTACTGGAAGATAAAGACATCAAATAACCACACTAATAATGACAGAGAGACAATTGGAGCAGCACAATAGCTTAAAAAGAGAGAAGGAAGGAAGGAGACAGGCAACATTCCCTGGATCTGGAATCACAGGTGTGAAGACCTTGACACAGGAAGAATCTTGACAATGTGACCCGGAGTGAGATGGCAAAAGATTGGAAAGACAGACAGCCATGTCTGCTCCCATAGGGTCCTGGGGACTCTGCTGGGGAGCCTATACTTTATTCTTAAGAGCAGCTGGAAGTGAGTTAAGGGTTCAAGCAGGAGCATGACAAAATCAAACTGTACTTTTAGAAAACTTCAAGAATGCTGGGCAGAGAAATGACTGAAAGGGCAAGGCAGTTGTGGGCAGATAGGTAGGAAGCTAGTGCAATCATCCAGGAGAGTGAGTGGAGCATGATTCTAAACATGCTGAGTTAGACTGTGATGGGTCAAACAAGTGAAAATGTGTAATAGGCAGGAGAAAACAGGCAACTGGAACAGGTTGGGACATAAAAAAAAGGAAATGGAAAAATACATATAGATTCATCCATTCAAATAAACCTTCATTAAATAGCTGCTAATGTGTCAGGTCCTCTGCTGGGCAGGGGAACATAAAGAGCAAGGAGCCTGACTTGAGAGAATTGGCTGCCTGGTGAAGGTTTGACTGTGAACAATGAAAGTGACCCTGAGGCAAATCCTGGAAGCAAAGAGGAAGAGCTGCAACTCCAAGAAGGGAGTTCTAGACTACCTGGAGGAAAGCTAAATGAGTGATGCTGGACATGAAGTCATTAACTGAATTCAATCATATAATCCCAGTTCATCTAAAATGTTCCATGTTTGTTTAAGCAATGGGTGCTTTTCTAAGCCCACTGTGACATATTAGGAAGAACAAGCAATGATCTCAAATACCGGCCCAATAGCTTACCCATTCCTGCAGATTATGATTCGGTATGTTTAAAGCAGAACCTAAGAATCTGTAGTTTTAGAAGTCCCCAGATGAATCTAATGATCAGCCAGGTTTAGGATCCACTAGAATAAAGAATTCCTTAATAAGAGAATCAAGGAAGTTTGGACATACTCCATGTTGACAATGAATATGTATTAAGAGTATTACACCAAGCTAAAAAAGACCATGGTAATTACCTAGTTCAACATGCTGACTTAAGTGCTGAGGAAACTAAAGTCTAGGGAGGTTCCATGTTTGCCCAAAGTCTCTGGACTGGCTTATAATAGATCTAGATACAACTCTTGACCCTTTATACACTGTCTCTCACCTTACCCTATTCCCTCCACTCCTCAAGTAATTCCAGTCTCAAGTCTTGAATTTCAAATAGTTCCTGGGACCTGACTATGCATTTAAAATATTCTAAGCTGATTAGAGAAGACACAGCTGAACCAAGGCTTTAAAAAGTTACAGATAGTTTTCCATCAACCTAATTAAGCACTGGTTATTTCTTGTCTTGTGATCTTAAAATACCCTTGTACTTGTAATAGGTGTGTGTGTGTATGCATGTGTGTGTACACACACATTTGGTTTTTTTAATGCACTCATTTATTCTGCTGTCTTATTAGCTATACATGTGTCAGCATCACCATGTCTATGATGGGGCAAATCAGGTCATCGGTGTATGGTGATATCATATGATATCACATGGAGACATATTTAAACTTGGAATCTGATGTTCTTAACACCAGCATCTAAGCCAATTTCCAGATATGAAGGCTTCTATCTGTAGTCCCAGTGAGATTCCATTCACTGGAGATATTTCCTGTTAGGAAAGCTACAAGGTGGTGACTTGATATTATACACAAGATCAGCTGGGACTATTCCAATGATAACGTTAAGAAATGTTCCTTTTTTCCCTCTCCATTGATTCCATTAAATACTACAAATTTTAAGTCTCTACAGAGCTATTAAATACTCAAAATTTAGGAAGAATTTACAAGGCCGACAATATCTGATGTCAACTTATAACAAATATTCTGACAAACCACAGGTTACTTCCATTACAAAACAAAAACAGTAGTTAAGATTTCTTAACATTGCCTTCTTGCCTCAATTTCATCTTACTTATAACTTTAAGACTTCATATAGATTTAAGGTATAGCTTGGTGTGGATTTAAGGAAGACCTGGGAAGAAACTCAATCTCCTAGGTATTGAATCTTTATATGCTAAGTTAGAAGCTTTTCCTAAATATGGAATACACACACACACACACACACACACACACACACACACACACACAGACACTGCAATTGTCCAGTCATCAAAGGTCGAAAGTTTTAGACTCAGATATTGATGATTGGCATAAAGTACTATAAGCTATAAACATTTAGAAGATCCTCATATACTGAAAACAAATGCCAATCATCAGGCTTTATAACCTAAATAAATGTATGGGATGGGGGTGATCCAATAAGACATTAATTAGGTTACTGACCTATCTACTGATTTACATGTAAAATCTGTAGGCTCATCCAGTAATCAAGATAGTCTTATGTGAGGCAAATGTAATTTTCAGTATATTACCTACAACTAAAAAAAATAATTTCAAATACCAGACAATCATTTCACAGAATGAGTTTTCGGTTTTATTTTTAAAAAATACATAAAGTAATCTCTTTATGTAAAAGATAAGTCAAAGAAGTTTCCTACTTTGGTTTACTCATATATTCATATACTAATCAACTTCTTGAGCAATATGACAAAACTCCAGACCATGCAAAGTCAATTTCTAGAGAAGACTAATTACTCCTTTCCCTGCACTCTTAATACTCTAAGAGTCCCTTCCAGTCATATCCAGGGCTGGCTGTTTGAAACTTATATTTACGGAATCTAGATTATGCCATGCATTCACTCAGTTTGTTTTTCCAGTGTGAGGGTCTCCTCTTCTGGCAAGCACAGACAAGTACAAATGGAACAATCTGAGGAAAACATGTTGTTTTTTGTGCATTTATTTTCTTTGATCTTAGCCTACCTCTCACCCAAAAACTACAATGATTTAGAATGATACAGTTAAGCATTTACATAATAATTTCAAGATGGTGGATAAAAGGGAAAAATGTTACCCACAATATACTTCAAAAGAATAGAATATATTTATATGAAGGGTACAAACCAAGGCCCAACATTTCCTTTCTGAAACATGTGGCCAATTTGATGTCCCTATGTGGTGGCTAAAGAATACAAAATTAAAAGTTGTAGCATCTCTTTAGAGTGGTTTTGAACACACAACATTGTATGAAAGCACCAAAATCATTGCAAAATTTTTTAACTTGTTTATTAAAAATCAAAGAAGGAAAGATATTCATTCACACAATGGAAAATGTCTGATTAACTTTCATTTCACTATCCCATGTAAGTACTGCTTTACCTAAACACCAATGAAATTAATTAAAAACTTAAATTACTTTGTAAAAGTCATGGGAGGAGGCAAATAATTATGTACATTCAACTGTAAAATCTGTTATTAAAGAAAAAGAGATGGAAACTATTTCAACAATATGCTTGTGAAAAATGAAGAGAAAGGAAAAAAAAGGCTTGAAACATCAAAAATGTTGAGATCAAACAATACCCCCAACCTCTTTTAATACTCTAAGAGTCCCTTCCAGTCATATCCAGGGCTGGCTGTTTGAAACTGATATTTATGAAATCTAGATTATGCCATGCATTCAATCAGTTTGTTTTCCCAATACGAGGGTCTCCTCTTTTAGCAAGTAACTCTCAGTCATGTAGCAACCCAGTCAGTTCTGTAGCATAAGCCAAGTACAGCAATTGGCCAATGAGTTAATGAGTTAAACACTTCATTCCAAAAGTAAGGTTTCCTCTTCCAAATAGGATAAAGATTAGTAAACAATACAACTACTTTTTTCTTGTGTCAAAACAAAGCAAACAATAAATTTAAAACAGGTAATCACTTCATCACATACACCACATGAACTTACTGATAAGTATTCCAACAATGAGAGGCCATGGCAATTTTGTAAGGGGAGATCCAGATGTCCATTTGCAGAAATTATGGAAGATACAGGAACATGCTGAACTGTACTGTGTGTATACAATGAGCAAAACTCAGATTGAAGGAAACATCACAGGACAAACAGTCCAGGTTATTTGACAGAAAAATAGTCCTTGCTTTGCCTAATATATATAAATTTCAATTACCAGAGTTTATTTAAATCACACCAGTCCCTCGACAACATGGTTCAAATTTCAATTACCATGGTATTATTAACTCTGAGTAACTGCATGAAATATAAACTCCCCCGCCATCTCCTTGGTTCACAAACCACTGCAAACATCAGTGATGCACATCACGATCAGTGACCAATCATGACATTCTTTGAAAGTCTGTCAGTGATGTGTCACTGTGCAAAGACAGCAGGTGGAAACGTTGCCTCTCTGTCTCTAAGTGATGAATTTACAGAAGAAAGTCAAGGAAAAACAAAAACAAAACAAAACAAAAGTGATAATGCTGGAAGTGAAATTCAAATGAAAGATAAATGAAGTTATACGAGAAATAAGTGACCACGGGCATGTCTGACACTGCTGCCATTAAGGCTCTAGATATACAGACAGAGGAACTTACTAAAGAGGATCTTATCAAGGAGTGGAGTTGGGACAAAAAGGATGAAGATGTCCTAGAGGAAGTGACATTGGCAAAAATTTCACACTAAAGGAAGACTGGCAGCTGTGTGGTGACACTGAAAGAGCAAAAGGTAGAATGTTGAAAGCTGATCCAAAATTAGAAAGGAGTATGAAAATTCACCACCACATAGAAAAGATGTTCGTATGACATCATAAGTTACATGCTGAGGAGGCAAGTACTGTTCAAATTATAAATTTTTATCCTAAATAAAACACTGTTAATGTTTCTAAATGCTTTAGTGTACTAAGTAAATATTGGTTTTACTTTTTTTCTGTTTCCATACACATTTATAACCAACAGTAAAAGAGATTTCTGGGTTTTTCTTTCTGTTTTTCTTCTTTCCTCTTCTTGAGACAGAGTCGGGGAGACAGAGTCTCACTCTGTTGCCCAGGCTGGAGTGCAGTAGCATGATTATGGCTCACTGTAACCTCAAACTCCTGGGCTCAAGCTATCCTCCCACCTCAGCATCCTGAGTAACGGGGACTACAGGTGCATGCCACCATGCCCAGCCAGTTTTTCTTTTGTATTTACATATAGAGAGACAGGGTCTTGCTATGTTATCCAGGCTGGTCTCGAAACTCCTAGCCTCAAGTGATCCTCTTGCCTCGGCCTCCCAAAGCACTGGGATGACAGGTGTGAGTCACTGTACTCCACCAAGAGTTTTTAACGTTTTGACAAAAATATTTAAAGGTCATGGAACAAGCTAAATTTACACCATTAAGCCCACTCTGCATGGTTTCAGCTTGCATGGTCACTTTACGGTCCAGCCCTACCATGCAAAGTATGGACTGTCTGTATACCATAAAAATAAGAAAGAGATAAAAGAAAAATCCAGAAGAGACAGGTCTACCCAGAGAGTGAAGTAGAACAGAACTTAAGGACTACTATTTTTATTTCACAATATAATACTACAGCTAAATAGTCATCTTTTCCTTCTCCATCATGTCTTCCCTCTAAATAACAAAAAAATAAGCAAGGATGAAACAAAGATGCCAATTACCAAGAATGGATAATTACTAAGAATTTATGTTCCTCATTTTAAAGTATTTTATCTTAAAATCTATACATCCTAAAAGCAGAGATAAAATATGCTTTTATTCAATTTATGTATAGACTAGCTATTTAGCTCAATATTACTTTGTATTAACAAGGGATATGTTAATTGTGGGGAAGGAGATTATAAAAACTTATCTCCATTAATGCTATACACTGTAAACGACCTACCAAATAGCCACTACCATTGACAATAAAACTGCTATTTTGTTTGGGAAGACAATGTGTCTATCCTCAAGCCATGAACTATGAGATGGTAATTATGACAACTCACCCAATTTCCTAGGCTCCTTTGCAGCTGGAAATAGCCATGTGACTGAATTGTGCCCCTTCTCAACTACTAAGGAGAAGTTTATTGAGGGAGATTCCAGAAAAATTTTGAATCCCAGATAAAAAAGGAAAATACATCTGGCACTTCTCCCTCTTTGCCATCCTGCCTTACTCTCACCTTGAATGCAGACGTGACATCTAAAATTTCAGGAGCCATATCACATCCATGAGGCAAAGGTATAAGAAAAAGGCCCAAGAGAATACCAGATATGTTAGCCCTAGCATCATCAGAAACCTAAACTAATGCCAGCAACCAACCACCTCCAAACTTATTACTATGTGGCTACGGGCCAGAGAGCAAGGGGACAAATATGCATTTCTTAAACCACAGTCAGGTTTTCCATTGTTTGCAGCCAAAAGCATTCCATGGATTAATAATTCTTACTTTAAACTAATCAAATGTAAGTATAAATGGTCAAAGACTAAAGAAAACAAGAGTGCTCTAATTTGTAGAGGTAGAATACCAAGCAGAATAAAGTCTTCTGGCTTTAATTTGTATTTCTACTTGTACTGTGATAATGTTTCTATAATCGACTACTTTAAAAGAAAAAAAAATCAATGCAATAAAAAAATCCCAAATTTATCTAGGTTTTTTTTCACACTTTAAATTACAGGCATAACTTGGAAATATTGCAGGTTTCGTTCCAGACCACCACAATAGAGCAAATATTACAATAAAGTGAGTCAAATAAATATTTTGGTTTCCGAGTGCACATAAAAGTTATGTTTACACTTTACTGTAGTCTATTAAGTGTATAATAGCATTATGTTTAAAAAATATGCATACCTTAACTTTAAAATAATTTATTGCTAAAAAATGTTACTCATCTGAACCTTTAGCAAGCAATTCATAATCTTTTGGCTGGTGAAGGGCCTTGCCTCAATGTTGATGGCTGCTGACTAATCAGGGTGGCAGTTGCTCATACATGAGATGGCTGTGGCAACTTCTTAAAACAAACTAATGAGGAAGTTTATCACATTGAATGACCCTTCCTTTCACCAAAGATTTCTCTGTAGTACATGATGTTACTTGACAGCATTTTACCCACAGAACTTCTTTCAAAACTGGATTCAACTCTCAAACCCTGCCGTTGCTTTATTAACAAGCTTACCTAATATTTTAAATCCTGGCTGGGCACGGTGGCTCATGCCTGTAATCTCAGCACTTTGGGAGACCAAGGTGGGTGGATCACCTGAGGTCAGGAGTTCCAGACCAGCCTGGCCAACATGGTGAAACCCCATCTCTACTAAAAATACAAAAATTAGCCAGGCGTGGTGGCGGGCGCCTGTAGTCTCAGCTGCTCAGGAGGCTGAGGCAGGAGAATTGCTTGAACCTGTGAGGCGGAGGTTGCAGTGAGCCAAGATCGTGCCACTGCACTCCAGCCTGAGCAACAGATCAAGACTCCCTCTAAAAAAAAAAAAAAAAAAAAAATTATAAATCCTTTCTCATTTCAACCATACTTTCAGCATCTTCATCCAGAGTAGATTCCATCTAAATAAATCACTTTTTTTATTTATCCACAAGCAGCAACTCTTCACCTGTAAAGTTCTATCATGAGATTGTAGCAATTCAAGCCACATCTTCAGGCCCTACCTCTAATTCTAGTTCTCTTGCTACTTCCACCACATCCACAGCGACTTCCTCCACTGAAGTCCTGAATCCCTCAAAGTCATCCATGAGGCTTGGAATCCATTTCTTCCAAACGCCTATGAATGTTGATATTTTGACTTTCTCCCATGAATCACGAATATACACAATGGCATCTAGAATAGTGAGTCCTTTCCAGAAGGTTTTCAATTCACCTTGTCCAGATCCATCAGAGGAATCACTATCTATGGCAGCCTTAGCCTTACAAAATGTCTTTCTTAAGCAATAAAGACTTGAAAATTGAAATTACCCCTTGATTCACAGCAAGCATAATGAGGATCTTGGTGGCATATAATTCAAATGAAAGGAACAGAGGCAGATGGTACACCAAAAGGTATTCTATTAGCTTTGGGTGTTTAAGGTGCTATTGGCATCAAGTAATAGCTTTTATGGTGAACATGGAAAGCATTGGTCAATCTGAGCCCATTAAGTTGGAGATGGGTTAAGAAAGTTACTGATTTCCACTGCCTACTTCTACCACCAGAAAGCCCCATTTCCCCAGCTCTACTCTTTTAGTAAATGGCAAATATCCAACTGCTCAGCTAAAACCCTTAAATCCTCTGCTCAGCTAAAACTCTTAATTCCTCTCTCTTTCTTGCCAATAACTATTGGCATCAATATCGTCTTTCTAGAAACCCTCAAAATATTTTCTGGATATATTCACTTATCGTCATCTCCATCCCTATCACCTACAGTCCAAGGTGCCATAATCTCCAAACTGCAATGACTTTGTAACTAGTCTCCCAACTTCTACTCTTACCTCCCCCTTGGACTGATTATTCACATAGTAGCCCATGGAGAACTTTGCAAAATGTGAATAAGAAAGCACTGTTTCCCTACTTTAAACTCTTCAATGGCTAGCCATTATTCTTGAATAAAATTCAAGAATAAAATAAATAAAATTCTTGAATAAAATTATTGAATAAAATTCAAACTCCTTGCCATGATCTACCAGGTCCTAAAGGAGCTAGCCCATACCAACTGCTCCAGCTTCATCTCATACTATTCTCCCCTTGCTCACTGATTTGGCACACTGACTCTCTCTCTCCATTCCTGTAATGTGCCAAACTCCCACAGGGCCTCTGCACATGCAGCTCATTGTGCCTGGAACACTCTTCCACTGAGTCTTCATAAAAGCCACTCATTTTTTAGATGTCACCTCAAATGTTATCTCCTCATAGGGGTCTCCGTTGATCATCCTATTTAATAAAGTCTTCATTCAGACTCTCACATCCAAGTTACTCTATATCACATCATTTTGTTCTTCTTTTTTTCCTTCATAACAGTTACAAGAATAACTATCTTAATTATATGCTAATATGTCTCTTTCTCCTAAAATGTAAGGTCTCATTAGAGCATGAGCTTCCTCCATCTTGTTCACCATTATTTTCTTACTACCCAGTTCAGTACCATTTCCTGAATGGAAAACTGAACTACTTGAATAATTCCAGCTGAAGATATTCTCCATGAGATGCAGTGAAACTCCTATATATAAAAATCCTAACCTGATCTCCACAAAAAGAATGGTATGAGAATTTCACAGCAGCTTTATTCCTAATAGTAAAAAACTGGAAAAAAAATCAAATGTCCATCAACAGGAAAACGGATAAACAAATTAATGTGTATTTATATTAGGAAATATTAATCAGTAATAAAAAAGAATAAATCGGTGATACAATGTCTAATAAAAGCTTTCTGTGAAAGAAGCCAAACAGAAAAGAGTACATTCTGTATGATTCCATTTATATAACGTTCAGAGCAAGAAAAAGCATTTACTGTAATAAAAATCAGGACAGTGGCTGCCTTTAAGTTGGAGACTAACTGGAAAGCAGCATGAAAGAACTGGAAATATTCTATATCTTGATAGGTGTATGGTTTACATGGGCATATACGTTTATAAAAACTGATTAAATCATTTACTCTATGCAAATTTTATTACAATGTTTTTGGTTTTTTTTTTTTTTTTTTTTTTTGAGACAGGGTCTCACTCCATCACCCAGGCTAGAGCACAGTGACATGATCACGGCTCACTGCAGCCTTGACACCCCAGACTCAGGTGATTCTCCTACCTCAGCCTCCCGAGTAGCTGAGAGTACAGGTATGCACCACCATATCCAGCTAAATTTCTGTACAGATGGGGTTTTCCTTGTTGCCCATGATGGTCTCAACTCCTGAGCTCTAGTAATCCACCCACCTCAGCCTCCCAAAGTACTGTGATTACAGGCATGAGCCACTGCACCTGGCCTATCATGAATTTTTAAAAAGGCAAAAAAGTCCTAAATTCATTCACCCACACATCACATCCGATGCAGAAACCCAAGAAATAGACTATCCACCATCATATCAAGATCTACTTATTAATTTGTTCATCTGCCTTCTAAATTCTTATCCTTTGCCGGCAGAAAATTAAAAAGGTTTGTACCAAACTGATTGTCTTGTGGCAACACACCAAGAAAATATCTATCACTACAAAAGATGATGTATTGTGCATTCATACATAGGTAAACCATATAAAACTATGACGCAAAGGACAAAACAGTATCTAAGCCATTACGGAAGAACTAAACAATAAAGAATATTGATGAATGCTAAGGTACATCACATGACTATGTGACCTGGGACACCCATCATGAGCTGTATGCTAAGAAACCCCTAAGCCACAGGCTGAGCAAGAATGTTGTAGTTTTCAATTTCTTTCTATCCCTAAAAACGTCTGAATACAATATGTATATTTTCTTATACTTACACTCTACTCCCTAAACAGTCATGTTAAGAATCACTATCAGGAGCTGTAAGAACCAAAACAGTAGCCACGAGCCAAATGTAGCTATTCAGAAATTAAAATGAGGCAAGGACAAATGGAAAGCCGAATTTTTAATTTTATAAAATTTTAATTTTCTAATATATTAAACTGTTACAAAGATTTAAGTATACCTGTAATAACTTGGTATGTAAATTTACTATTTCACAGTAAATTTTTATGAAACATAAATACAGATCAAATATATCTAATAAAAATTTAGTGTTATAATTGAGATGTGGAAAACTCGAACTGGTTCTGAAGACTTAATACTAAAAACGATAATGTAAAATAGCTCATTAATAATTTTTCCCTGATCATATTTCAAAGTTATATTTTAGATCCACTGGTTTAAATAAAATATATTAAAATTAATTTCCCTTGTTTCTTTCTACTTTCTTTTTCTCTTTTATGAGCCTAATATTATGAACATATTTTTAATGTAGCTACTGAAAAACTTTAAAGTACATATGTGACACACATTCTATTTCTACTGAATTGTATCGTCCTAAAGCTTGTATCTAAATGCAGAAGATACATCATTTGATACATTAATTTGAATATTTCAAACACCACCTGACCTTTTCACTTGATTGTCTTCTTTTCTTTAGTTGCATAAAATCTGTTTCCACCCTTTCTGCCAGCTCTAGTTTCCTCTTGTTTCTTTTAAATGCAGCTAAACTGAATCCTATAAAATAAAAATAAAAAACATTAAATATAACATTTAAGAAATATTAGGGCAATGGGTCAAATAAGATATCTGAAGAGCCTTCCCAGAAGAAAATCCTTCAGTATGTTAAATTAAGGGTTTAAAAAGTCTTTTCAATGTATACAGGGATAGTAGGAGAATAAGAGAAATAAATTAAGATTTTAAAATTAAGAAAATATGGTCAAACCCAGAGAAACAAAGGAGTCCTGAAGGCAGATACTACCCTCAGGGCATCTGTTGATGCAAGCCTCCTCCAACTGTCGTTTTAAAGGTCTCTGCGCAAAGGAGGTAAGAGATGAAACTTGGGCACAATGCAGTATGAGAAAACACACTGGAGATTATCCACAAAGAAAGGAGAAAGTCTCAATGGTTGATATTCCCAGTGAATGGGCGAATGAGAAAAAAGCCACCAGGCACCAAAAAATAATAAAAAGTAAATAAAACATTTTTTAAACCAGAAAACTTGCAAATCTCAGCTTTGGTTCTAGATGTAAAGAGGAAACATCTCCCTAGAAATTTCATGACTAATGCGGGCATTTAGATAGACCTCAAGTAGAATTCTTATTACCTGTGAGATCCCAGGGTAAAAAAGTGATCAACAGTGCTTCAAAGGGCCTCCAAACACAAATGCAAATACTCCCCAGAAAAACAAACTGGCCTTAACTTACCCAGACCTCAAAGAACTCCCATGTTTCAATCAACATGTGCTCATAGTTTTAAAAGGAAAATTCATAAAACACATAAGAGATAAACTACCAAGAATAAAAGCCAGCTGAATATCAGAAAGCATAACCTGACCTGCAAAAATCTCAGATACTGGAATAATCAGATACAGAATATAACACACGTTTATGCTCAGAGAAAGAAAAGAAAGACATCAAAAACAGGATTAAGCAGCAAGATGATAAACTGACTAGGCTGAATTGAAGAACAAACAGAGCTTCAATCAATCAATAAAATAATCAAAATTTTAAAACTTGATATACAAATTTTAACAGCCAATTAGATCCAGCTGATAAGAGAAATTACAAACTGGAACATAACACTGACAAAGTTATTGAAGTTTTCTGATAATGGCAGACTAAGTTATTCAGAGTAATTATCCACAGAATATTCCTAAAAATGTTGGGTAAAATATTTAAAATACCACCTTAAAAGCATTCAAAACCTTACAAGCACTAAGCTAAATTCTTGGGTAAACTGAGGACTAAAGGTATTATTGCACTGTGAACATCTGCCAACACTAGCACACTTGCATTCGACTAAATGGCATCAAGAAGAGGGATACGTCAAGCCCAAAGCCCATTAAGAGTACAGAGTTTTATAGGAGACATTCCCCACAATAAACTGGGAATTTAAAGGGCTAATTCTCTTAGAGTAAAGCTAATCCATAACTGAGTCCATTACTCCCTCTATCTCAAAAGCAAATGCATGCAGGCAATATTGTCCCAGATGACAGCAGAGCATGAGACCGACAGAAGGTGGGGGGAGAAAACAGGGAGAAGGTAGAGAAAAAGAAGAACAAAGTATTCGAAAGAGGTGGGGAAAGAAAACTATCTCTGAGAAACTTTTGGTCTCATGGGGCCCTTGCATAGATTTACAAATATACACACTGTACAGTCCCAGAAGGAAAAGAAAGAGAGAAAGAGAAGATGGTTACTTGAAGAAATAATAGCTGAAAACTTGCCAAATTTGATGAAAGATATGAACACCCAAGATATAAACACCCAAGAAGCTCAAGGAACTCCAAGTAGGAAAACTGAGAGATCCATACCAAGGCACATTATAATCAAATTGTCAAAGGCCAAAGACAAAGAGAGAATCTTGAAAAGCAGATTATCACCTACTAGGGATCCCCAATAATATTATAAGCAGATTTCTCATCAGAAACTTTGGAAGCCAGAAACAGTGGGTTGATATATTCAAAGTGCTGAAACAACAAAAGCATCAACCAAGAACCCTGGAAGTGGCCAAACGATCCTTCAAAAATGAGGGGCAAATTAAAATACTCTCAGGTAAACAAAAACTGAGATAGTTCATTTTTACTGGATCTACCCTGCAAGAAATGCTGAAGGAAATCCTTCCGGTTAAAATGAAAGAACCTTAGACAGAACTCAAAGCTGTAAATAAATAATGATCTCTGATAAAGATAAATACATGGACAACTGTAAAAGCTAGTCTTACTGTAATTTTGGTTTCTAACTATGCTTTTTGTTTTCCACGTGATTTTATTTTATTTATTTATTTTTGAGACAGAGTCTCCCTCTGTCGCCCAAGCTGGAATACAGTGGCACAATCTGGACTCACTACAACCCCCGCCTCCCAGGTTCAAGCAATTCACTTGCCTCGGCCTCCCAAGTAGCGGGGATTACAGGCACGTGCCACCATGCCTGGCTAATTTTTTGTATTTTTAGTAAAGACAGGGTTTCACCATGTCGACCAGACTCATCTCAAACTCCTGAGCTCAGGTGATTTGCCCGCATCAGCCTCCCAAAGTGCTGGAATTACAGGCATGAGCCACCATGCCTAGCTTATTTTCTACATGATTTAAGAAATTAAAGCATTAAAACACTATCAGTCTGTTTTGAGACAGACAATGGAAAAAGATACAATTTTGCAAAAGAGGGTTGAGACAGAGCTGTATAAGAACAGAATTTTTATTTGTTATTGAAGTTAAGCTGGTCTAAATTCAAATTAGAGTGTTATAATTTTAGAATGTTAAATGTAATCCCCATTGTAACCACAAAAAAAAATAGCAAGACAATATACACAAAAGAAAATGAAAAGAGAACACAATAAACCAAGTAGATCTAAAAGATATAAACAGAACACTCTATTCGACAACAGAATTCACATTCTTCTCAAGTTCACTTGGGACATTTTTCCAAAATGTCCCATTTGTGTGTGAGCACAAATCAAATCTCAATAGATTGTAAAAGATAGGTATTGTACAATGTATCTCCTCCAACTACAACAGGATGGAGTTAGAAATCAATGGTAGAAGAAAACTGGAAAATGCACAAATTGTGAAAACTAAAATACAGAAAGAAATCACAAAGGAATCAGAAAATCCTTAGATAAGAGTAAAAATTAACACACCAAAACTTACAAAGTACATCAAAAGCCTTATGAAGGGAAAATTTTATGGCTATAAACACATTAAAAAATAAGAAAGATTTCAAACAACAACCTAGCTTTAAAACTTAAGGAACTAGTAAAAGAAGAATTAAACCCAAAGCTAGCAGAACAAGGGAAATAAAGATCAGAGTGGAGATAAATAAAATAGATAATACCAAAAAAATAGAGAAAAACAAATAAAACCAAAAGTTAGTTCATGGAAAACATTAACAAAATTTAAATCTTTAGCTAGATTAACTAAGAAAAAAAAAAACAAATTACTATAATCAGAAATCAAAGTGGGGACATTACTACCGATTCTTCAAAAATAAAAAGTATTATAGGCCAGGCACAGTGGCTCATGCCTGTAATCCCAGCACTTTGGGAAACCAATGTGGGTGAATCACTTGAATACAGGAGTTCGAGACCAGCCTGGGCAACATGGTGAAACCCTGTCTCTATAAAAAATACAAAAATTAGCCAGGCATGGTGGCATGCACCTGTAGTCCCAGCTACTCCAGCAGCTGAAATGGGAGAATCATCTTAGTCTGGGAAGTCAAGGTTGCAGTGAGCCATGTTTGCGCCACTGCACTCCAGCCTGGTCAAGAGCAAGACCTTGTCTCAAAAAAAAAAAAAAAAAATTATATCTCTATATACATATGTGTGTGTGTGTGTGTGTGTTGTGTATGTGTATACGTGTGTATGTATGTGTGTGTATATACACCTATGTGTGTGTATACACATATATACACGCACACATAGGTGTATATACACATATATACATGCACACATAGGTGTATATACACGCACACATAGGTGTATATACACATATATACATGCACACATAGGTGTATATACACATATATACACACACATAGGTGTATACATACACACACATAGGTGTATATATACACACACATACATACGCATGTATACACATACACAACACACACACACATATATATGTATATAGAGATATAATTTTTTTCAGACAACGTATATATGCATATATATGTACACACACATATAAATAAGAGAGTTCTATGAAAAATTGTGTACCCAAATATTGAATGGCCTAAATGAAATTAACAAAGTCCAATAACACAAAACCTACAAGACTGCATCATGAAGAAATAGAAAATTTAAATTAACCCATAACTAGTAAGGAGATTGAATCAATAATCCAAACTCTCCCGGCAAAAAAAAAATTCCCAGACTTCATGACTTCACTGGAGCATTCTACCAAACATTTAAACAACAAACACCAAAAACATTAACGAAGAGGAAACACTTCCAAAGTCATTCTATGAGGCCAGCACTATCCTAATACCAAAACCATACAAAGACACCATAAGAAAGCTATCAACCAATACCCCTTATGAACGTTGATGCAAAATTCCTCAACAAAATACTGCCAAACCAAATGCAGCAGCATATTAAAAGGATAATACACTATGACAAAGTGCAATTTATTCCTAAGAAGCAAAGGTCGTTCAACATATGAAAATCAATGTTATACACCAACATTAACAGGATGAAGGGAAAAAGCCATATGATCTTTTTTTTTTTTAACAGAGACAGGGCCTCACTATGTTGCCCAGGCTGGTCTTGAACTTCTGGCCTCAAGTGATCCTCCCGCCTCAGCCTCCCAAAGTGCTGGGATTATAGGCATAAGCCACCCCACCCAGCATGATCATAAATTGATGCACAAATAATCATGTTATAAAATTCAAAATTCTTTCATAGTAAAAACACCAAACCAGAAATAGAAAGAAACTACTTCAACATAAAAAAGCAAAATATGAAAAGCCCACAACTAACATCATATCTATGGTGAAAGACTGAAAGCTTTTCCCCTAAAATCAGAAACATGACAAGGATATGTACTTTTACCACTTCTAGTACTAGAAGTCCAAACCTAATATTAGAAGTACTAGAACTAGAAGTCCTAGAAGTACTGGAAGTCCTAGCCAAGGCAATTAGGCAAGGAAAAGAGGTAAAAGGCATTCAAATTGGAAAGGAGGAAATTATACTTGATCTTATACTTGGAACATCCTAAAGATCTCCAACCCCGTCCCCCAACAAAAACACACAAACCCACTAGAACTAATAAATTCAGCAAAGTTGTATGATACAAAATCAACACTCAAAAATCAGGTGCATTTCTATAAATTAACAATGAACAATTTAAAAAGAAATTAAGAAAGCAATCCCATTTACAATAGCATCGAAAAGTATAAAATGCTTAGAAAAAAACTAAAATCAAGGAGGCAAAATACTTGTATGCTGAAAACTACAAAACATTGCTGAAAGAAATTAAAGACGTTAATAATGAAAAGACACCCAGGTTCATGAATTGGAAGCTTTAATATTGTTAAGATGTCAGTACTACTTAAAGCAATCTACAGATTCAGTGTAATCCCTAACAAAATCCCAATAGTGTTGTTTTTTTTTTTAAGAAATAGAAATATCAATCCTAAAATTCATGTACAATCTAAAGGGACCCTAAATAATCAAAACAATCTTGGAAACAAAAAAAAAGTTGGAAGTCTCACTTCCTAATTTCAAAACTTACTGCAAAGCTACAGCAATCAAAACAGTATGGAGGCTGGGCGTGGTGGCTCACACCTGTAATCCAGCACTTTGGAGGCCGAGGCAGGCAAATCATTTGAAGTCAGGAGTTCAAAACCAGCCTGGCCAGCATGGTGAAACCTCATCTCTACTAAAAATACAAAAAAAAATTAGCCAGGTGTGGTGGTGGGCACCTGTAATCCCAACTACACAGGAGGCTGTGGCAGGAGAATTGTTTGAGCCTGGGAAGCGGAGGTTGCAGTGAGCAGAGGATCGCACCATTGCACTCCAGCCTGGGCAACAGAGTAAGACTCCATCTCAAAAAAAATATATATATATGGAAATGGCATAAAGGCCGTTACACGGAAAAATGCAATAGATTAAAGAGTTCAGAAATAAACTCTCACATATATGGTCAATGATTTGACGAGGGTACTAGCACCATTCAATAGGGAAACAACAGTCTTCAACAAACTGTGTTTGAAAGATTAGATAACCACATGCAAAAGAATGTAGTTAGACCCCCACTTTATACTATATTAAAAAATTAATTCAAAATGGATCAAAGACCTAAGTGTAAGAGCTAAAACTATAAATCTCTTAGAAAACAACATAGGGGAAAGGTTGGATATAACACCAAAACACAGACAATAAAAGAAAAAAATAGATAAAAATCTAAAAGACACAATGGAGTGAAAGACACAATCAATGGAGTGAAAAGGCAACTCGTGGAATGGGATAAGATATTTGCAAGTCATATCTGATAAGTGTTAACATCCAGAACATATGAAGAATTCCTATATCTCAACAAGAAAAACCCTGATTGAAAAATACGCAAAGGACTAGGATATATATTTCTCTAAGAAAGATATAAAAATGGCCAATAAGCACATGAAAAGACACTTTAACAGCATAATCATTATGGAAATGCAAATCAAAATCACAATGAAATACCAACTCACAGCCATTAGGATGCCAACTATTTTTTAAAAAGTAAAGGAAAGAACAAGTATTGGTAAGGGTATGGAGAAACTGGAACCCTGGTGCACTGTTGATAGAACATGAAATGGTGCAGCCACTATGGAAAACAGACAATATGGTGGCTTCTCAAAAAATAAAAATAGAATAACCATGTGATCCAGCAATTCCATTTCGGGGTACCCAAAAAAAATGGACAGCAGGGACTCAAACAGATATTTGCATAGCCATGTTCACAGTAGCATTATGCATGACAACCAAAAGGTAGTGTAACCCACGTATTCATCAGTGGATGAGTAGATAAACAAAATGTGGTATATACATACAATGAAATATTATTCAGCCTTAAAAAGAAATTCTGACACATGCTACAACATGGATGAACCTTGAAGAAGTCATGCTAAGTGAAATAAGCCAATTACAAAAGGACAAGTACTCTATGATTCCACTTATAAAAGCAGAATTCATAGAGACAAAAATGAACTAGCCAGGGACTAAATGGAAGGCACATGGGGAGTTACTGCTTAATGGGTACAGCTTTGGTGTTACGAGATGAAGAGGGTTCTATAGTTGATGGTACTGTTAGTTCCATAACAATAAGAAAATATTTAAAGCTACTGAACTATACCATTAAAAATATTTAAGATGGTAAATTTTATGTTATGTGTATTTTACCATAATTTTAAAAAGAACTACAAAAAAAGTACAAGAATGTTTACAGAAGCTTTATTCATAATAGCCAAAAATTGGAAACAACCCAGACATAAATGGGTAAATGGCTAAACAGTAGTAGTACCTCCATACCATGAATACTCAGGAATGAAAAAAAAAACAAGCTATTGATAAACACAACCTGGATGTTATCTCCAGAGAGTTATAGTGAGGAAGGAAAAAAAAAAAAAGCGAATACCAAAAGGTTACAGTCTGTATGATACCATTTATATTACATTCTTGAAATGACAAAATTATACAAATGTAAAATATATTAGTGGCTATCAGGGGTTAAGGTGGGAAAGAAGATAACATCACTGATTATTAGAGAACTGCAAATCAAAACCACAATGAGATACTATCTCACACCAGTCAGAATGGCTATTATTAAAAAGTCAAAAGATAAGACACTGGTGAGGTTGCGGAGAAAAAGTGCTTACACACTGCTGGTGGAAGTGTAAATTAGTTCAGCCATTGTGGAAAGCAGTGTGGTAATTCATCAAAGAGCTAAAAACAGAACTACCATTTGACCTAGCAACCCCATTACTGAGTATATACCCAAAGGAATACAAGTAGTTCTGTCATAAAGACACATGCATGTATCTGTTCACTGCAGCACTATTCACAACAGCAAATACATGGAATCAACCTAAATGCCCATCAATGGTAGACTGGATAAAGAAAATATGGTACATATACACCATGGAATACTATGCAGCCATAAAAAAGAGTAAGATCATGTCTTTAGCAGGAGCATGGATGGAGATGGAGGCCATTATCCTTAGCAAACTAACACAGGAACAAAAAATACCGCATGCTCTCACTTATAAGTGGGAGCCAAATGATGGAAACACATGGACACACAGAGAGGAACAAAAGACAGTGGAGCCTAACTGAGGGTGAAGGGTGGGAGAGGGGAAGAGGATCAGGAAAAATAACTAAAGGGTACTTAGCTTAATACCTGGGTGACTAAATAGTCTGTACAACAAACCCCTATGACATGAGTTTACCTATATAACAAACCTGTACATGTGCCCCTAAAATTAAAAGTGTTTAAAAAATAGGTATTAGGAAAATAAAATACAGAAAATGTGAAGGAAGAAATTATCCCAAAATTTTCTTTTAATTTCTCCAAATCTGAAGCATATAAATGTCCAGACTTAATGTGCAAAATGAGCACTCAACATAAAGAATTAAAAAAAAAAATGCCCCAAGATGCTTCATCGTGATCATCAAAACATGGGAATTAAGAGCTTCCTTCCAAAGAGAAAAAAATACACCACAATATTTGTGAGTCTTGCATAATAATAGCAAGACTGGAAACCAGATGATAAGAGAACAATTTCCTCAAAAACCTAAGGGAAACTGATTTTCAGTCTCGTATGTACTGAATAAGGAATAAAACAAGGAAGAAAAGCACATGAGATCCAGGAAACAGAGAACCTGATACTGGAGAGAGGCGAAGGAGATCACAAGGTGAAGCAAGGCACAGTCCAGGATGGCAGCCACACAGCAGACCTAGTAAGACTCGAGACTGGAAGGGGCCAGGTGGCCTGTCTCCAAGGGAAAAAAAGGGAACTGACAGATGACCTAATTCGTTTGCCTGATATAAGGACTGTAAAATAAGTTCCACTGGAAAGACTGTTAAGACATAATTAGTGACAGGGATCATGGGAATTTAAAACTCTCATATTTCAGCCCTACTGCTACACACACATTTCTCTTCCCTCTAGCCTCCCTATATTACAACTTTCAGCATTACATGAATATTCATTCTGAATATAATTTTTTTTTAGACACAAGGTCTCGCTCTGTCACACAAACTGGAATACAGTGGTGCAATCATAGCCCACTGCAGCCTCAAACTCCTAAGCTCAAAGGATTCTCCTGCCTCAACCTCCCAAGTAGCTGAGAGTACAGGAGTGCACGACCACACCTGGCTAATTATACCCTATTTAACTTAGTTGGTTTCCTTGGAGTTAATCCTCACTTTTTCATTTGATTACTTAAATTATATTCACAGATTTCAGTGATAAAAATAAAATTTTTATTTAAAAAATAGTGTTTTTAATATTTCTTTCTCATTTTATGCAAATATTTTTAAATAGACATATACACAAACATATACATATTTATAACTTCATTTTTCACTCTTTTAAAGTCATTAGATTCAATCATTATCAGAGATTAGTCTTCACAACAATTTCTAGTTACTTCATAACATTTCATTATAAGAATATATGATCATTTATTTACTCATATTCCTGTGTTGGGTATAAGATTTTTTTCAAAATTTTGTATATTCTTAATAATGCTCACTTGAGCACCCTTCTACATAAATCTGTGTCTATCTCCAGTGACAGGTTCCTAGAAGCAGAACAAGGCTTTTAAAGCTCTTTATCTGTACTACTTAGTTGTCCTCTAAAATCTCTGCCAATTCACATTTATACTTACAATGTACTATGGTTATTTAACCAAACACTTACCAGGAGTAATATGTTTTAAATCTTTCAAAAGTTAAAAGGGAACAAATTTAACATGTACTCATTTTAATTTGAATTTGCCTGTCAGTTACGTTATATTATCTACTTAGGACTTTTGATCATTTTTATATTGGGCAATTACTTGTATTTGTGTTGTTTTTAATTTGGTAAATTTCTTCATAGATTAAGGATATTTATCCCTTTGTCATATTTGTGATAACTGTTTTTCAGTTTAACTCTTATGTAGTCACACCTTTGTTTTTCCTTCCCTTGCATTTGTATCTAAAAAGTCCTTCCCTCAGCTCAAGGACTGTTAAATATTGACCTATATTTTCTTCTCTCTCTCTCTCTCCATCTCTCTCTCTCATTGAAGGGTGGTATTAATGTTTTATTAGTAGTAATTATTTTAAGTAATCTCTAAAAGGGATCTTTTAGTAATACTTTTATAAAAGCATAAGGAAGCAGTGAGAAGACCTCAGGAATACAAAGGTGGTTTAAAATGAAATAACTTTCTACGTATCTTTTAACTACAAATCTTTCAACATATAAGTATTCTTCCATAAATATCTGTACTACATGGGTCATAACAGAAGCAATATTATACTTTAGGTATATATGCTCATATAGCTTAATTTTTTTTAAGTTTTTACTCACTTGTGGTCATGATGTTAGGAGGGCAAGAGGGTATTCCATGATCTACTGCCCATCTGTAGGCTCCTTCTCCAACTAAAAAGCTAACAACAGAAAAATTATTTTTAAAATTCACAGTGTCATCTTCTCCTACATATTCAATAAATATAGGTAATATGGTGAGGCAGTTGAGAAAAAGTCTTGCATATGGACATAATTCCAGATTTACCTCAAAGTAATAAGATGACTGCATGCTAAAAAATTCCTGAAAATTTTTCTCCAAATTAGAAATTTTACAATTGGAATGTTACAATACCATTTGCAATAACTAACTAGTAAAAATTGGCAAACTCAACATAATAAGATGTAAAAATGGTTGACTTCTCAGTAGAAAACATTAAGATTTATCTTGGACCAACAGGGTTCTCAGTTAATGTCACAAGATTGGTTACTCAAATTAACAGTTTACAATTAAGTGAATGCCTTCAGATTTGGCATTATTACCTAGCAGAATACCTGGATCCATCCAAAATTAGTGGGTACATCTGGAGATGCCCAAATATATATGCTTACATTACTAAGCCTTGATGCAACGAAAATACATACATAACCTTCAGAATCACTTTTACTGTGGTAAGTACTATGGTATGTCCCAAAAGTAACTTTTAAGTCCTAAATAGCAAGTTTTAATATAACAAAGTGGATAAAAGGATATTGCTAGCTAAATATAAAAGACTTGTTTTCAAAGATTTCAAATAGCATGTAGGATAATTACCCCATTCCCTAAGTAATTTGACTAAGCAAATAGTAATAGCAAGCAGTTACCATAATAATTAATCACTCCATCTTCTTCCATAGCCAACTTCTTAAAGATCTCAGCCAGCTAGTAATGGATTCCTTGAACTTGTGCCTACTTGCTAGTTTTCCACTCCCTATTTTTTTGTTTCTGTTATTTTAATCATTCCAACATTAAAAACTCGAAGTAATACATATTGAAGTCTTAAGATTTGACTGCTAATAAGACCAGTGACAGACTGGCAAAACAAAATCTAAGTAGACCCTCAGAAACATATCCAAATGGTTCCAATGGGAAACCAAATGGTTAATCTCAATAACTGCTTTCTAATATACATAAAGATGGGGATGGAGGGACTATTTTAAATAGAGAGGAGAGAAGGCCAATGAGAATAAACAACTTTACCTCTTCAAAATTCTACTTTAAAAAAAAAATTCTAAAGGATTCTAAGAATAGAAAACAGTTTTTCCTATTCTTGTACGAAATGAAATCCACTCCAAAGAAAAGCCGTCACATAAACTTCAAATGTTAAGATGACTGAAATAGGAGCTTGGATGCAAATTTGAACTGTCCTGATGGCATTTTTAGCATTTCCTTCTTCTAGGGAAAAAAAACTGATAAAAGAAATAATTCTGTTCATGAGAAGATGTAAAAGAGAAGCTGAAGTAGTAAACTACATGATCAAGACAAAAGTTTGGAGTTAATCTAATATTCTCAGCACTCTCATTGGTCACTTTGGGTTCAATTCCAGTATCTGGAATCAGTGAGGGGCATTTTACAAAATATTCTTAGCTTTATTTTATATATTTTTTAATCATTCGAAGGTTTGATTCTAAGTAAAATCAATTTGCTATTGTCAACTCTTTAAGTTTTTAAATACTTCGGGCACTGTAAAATATTCATAGGAAGGCAAATAGTTGGATGTCATCTTATGGATAAGGATACTAACTATCTACCCTTTCCTTAACATAAAAAAGTATTGTATAGTAGGTCATCATCACACAAAATATCATATAATTGCTTTTGAAATCATTTTAGCAGAAGCTTTTACTAAAAACTATACTGACATGTCAAAAAAATCACATTTCTAAACATTGAATGCAGCACCGATTCAAATTTCTCTCAAGCATTCTTCTGATTCTCCGAGGAGGAAACTTTTAGAAAAGGTTCACGCCAATCTACTTCAAAGTCCCATTGACTCTACCTTTATAACATATCTGGAATCTGACCACTTCTCACCACCTCCACTGCTACCACCTTGGTCTGAGCCACCATCATCTGATACCTACAATGCTGCAGTGGCCCCACTATTTTTATGCTTGCCTTGCCCTGTATTCCCTGACCTCAGTCAATTCTCAATACACCAGCCACTAAAATCCTTGTAAAATACAAGTCAGGTAATGGCACTCCTCTTTCAAAATCCTGTAAAACCTCTTGTGAGGACCAGTGTAAAAACTAGGGTCTTTTTAAAAATCTACAAGCTCCCATGGAATCTGATCCTTACCACTCCCCAGTTCATCTCTTATTCCTCTTACCTCCTTGTGTACTCTACTCAATGTCGTGTAAAGCCACAAACATACCAAGGAGGCTCCAGCCTCAGGGTCTTCACCCTGAATGTTCCCTCTGTCTGGCTCTTTCCCTATTTCCCAAATGGGAAATTCCTTCACATGCTCAAATATCCCTCCTTCATGAGGCTTCCTTAAAAATGCATCCCACTACCCTGCACTCCTCTACCCAGTACTCACAATCTCCTTATCCTGCTCCTTTTACCTTCTTCCACCTTCTAACATATTACATAATTGATAATTTACACATTGTATCTGTTAGTTTATTTCTGTATAAATTCCTTAAAAGCTTCGAGCTTCATAAGGGTGGAGATCTTCGTTTCTTCATCAACATATCTCAAGCATTTAGAACAGTGCCTAAAGCATACTAAACATTAAATAAAAATTGTCAAGATATTAAACAATAGAGTGTCAAACTTCTCTAGATTAAAGGACAGCATTTTCCTTGTGTTATACCCATCTTCGTTTACATTAAAGCAGATCTAAATGGTTACAAAACAAAAAGCAACACTCTACTGAAACCACCACGGAGGTGAGGTAATTAAAACTCTCAGCTGGACGCAGTGGCTCACACCTGCAATCCCAACACTTTGGGAGGCCGAGGCAAGTGGATCACTTGAGGTCAGGAGTTTGAGACCAGCCTGGCCAACATGGTGAAACCCTGTCTTTACCAAAACTATAAAAAAATATGCCGGGTGTGATGGCACGCACCTGTAATCCCAGCTACTCGGGAGGCTGAGGCAGGAGAACCGCTTGAACTCGGGAGGTGGAGGATGCAGTGAGCCAAGATCGTGCCACTGCACTCCAGTCTAGGTGACAGAGTGAGACTCCATCTCAAAAAAAAAAAAAAAAAAAAAAAAAAAACTCTCAAGAACTGAGCTGCAAGTGCTGACAGAGAAAACACCCTGAAACGGACTATCTGGGCAAATACGGTGATAGGAATTACAATCTCATGGATGTACTCATGTGAATTACAATCTCATGGATGTTCTCATGGATGGGAACCTCCCATTTTCAAAGAATCATGACTATAATCAGTCTAAAATGTGTAATTTAGTGGTTCAGAAAGCGCTCAAGGATCTTCAGGAACCCCAGTAATCAAAATACATTGTTTTCAAAGAGAAAGATATGGGAGAACATAACTAATTCTCTGGACTCAAGAACTGATTTCCATTTTATCTATGACTTCTTTACTCTTCATAAATACAAAAAACTGAAGAAAGATAACTTCGGTTATTGATTATTTAAAGCTTATCAACACATAAAATGCAAATAAAGAAAAACTTGCTATATTTGGAAATAACATATAACAACCAAATTATAACTGTTCTCTTTTGGACTGTTTTAATTTTTTTATTATTGAAATGTTCTAACATATACAACTGTGTTCCCCCAAAATTCATAGTTTGAAACCTCACCCCCAAGGTATTGGGATGGCATTAGGAGGTGGGGCCTTTTGGGAGGTGATTAGGTCATGAGGGTGAAGCCCTCTTGAATGGGATTAGCCCTCTTGAATGCCCCCTTTAATGGGACACTGAATCCCCTAGCTCCTTGATCTTGAACTCCCCAGCCTTCAGGACTGTGAGAAACTTGTATTGTTTATAAGCTAACTAGTTTATGATATTAAGGTGTTTTGTTATAGTAGAAACTCTCTAGAGTTCACTGTCTAAATGTAATATAGTTTTAAAAAATTCCCTGAGTACCCTAAATCAACATAACCAAATTTATCATGTTTTTACTTTGAGCTTATTTACATGTGATCCAAATATTTCTAGTCATCTAATTTCTATTATAATCTAGAAAGTGAACTTCCAGGTATGTGAGAGATTTTTCACTTCTGGACAAGATGGAGTAACAGGGAACAAAGTTACCCTCTTATTTGAAGTGGTGAAAAAAACAAAAGACAAAATATAGAAAATAACAGTTTTCAGACGTAAGACATTAGGCAACATAGGACAGTAATCCTTGAGAGAAAGGAAAACAAGGTAAACCTTGTGACTGCCTTACTGCAATCATAGAGTTCACCTTCATTACTGCCTAGAGAGTTTCTAAACCACAGCACAGCAGCTCCAGCGGTATCTCTGAGTTGAAGTGACATAGTCGGGCATCCAGAGAGGCCATGTAGCCAGAGTTCACAATACCAGAGAGGAGAAAGCTGCATATAGAGAGTACGCTAGAGATCTGCAGAGAGTATCCCTCTAAGCTTCGGCTAAGTAGAGATCAGTGAATGTGTAAGAAGAAATTACCCAAAGCACTGGAACAAATGAAATGAAAGTTTTTAAAAAAAAAAAAAGAAACAAAGTCCCCAAGTTCAGACAGCCAGGAACAACAGCTCCTGCTCCCACCAGCCAAAGTAAAGGCCTCATTCTAGGTGCATCTGTTATAATACTTTGAAAGATTCTACCTCAATAGCAAGGCAAAATTAGCTCAAGGCCAAATGCTTTTCGTCTCATGTAAGTTTAAAGCGAGACCTGAAAGGCTCAAGCTGTTTTTAAGTAACTTAGCCACATCCTAGAATAAAATGTAAGACTAGTTTTTAAAATACAAAAATACACAGCACCCAAAAAGGAAAAACTCACAATGTCTGAAACCCAATAAAAATTACCAAGTATGCAAAATAGGAAGAAAGGTAACCTATTATGAGGTGAAAAATCATTCAATTGAAAACAATCCATAAATAACAAAGATAACAGAATTAGCAAACAAAGATATTTAAATAGTTGTTATAACACTATTCATATGTTCACAAAGCTAGAGGAAAGTTTAACCATGTTAAGTAGATACATGGAAGACATTTTTTTAAAGATGCAAATCAAACTTGTAGAGATAAAAATAACAATAAATAAAGAAATAAAACACAAGCTGAATGGGATTAGCAGGTAATTAGACATTAAGTGATTAGACAGAAAATTAATTAGTAAACTTGAAGACAGCAATAGAAACTATTCAAAATGAAACAAAGAGAGAAAAAACAATGAAAAAAGTAAATAAATCATGAGTGATCTGTAAACTACTACAAGAGGCTGAAATTACATGTAATCAGAATTCTGAATAGAAGAGACAGGGATTCAGAAAAAAATATCTGAAAAGATAACGAGGAATTTTTTTCCCAAAGTTGATGAAATATATATCCCCACACATCCAAAAAGCAAAAGGAACCCAAACCAAAGTTATTACAAGAAAACTATAAACCAGTATCACTCATAAACATATATGTAAAAATTCTTTACCAAATATTAGCAAACTGAAGCCAACAATATATAAAAAGGATAATATATTATGACCAAGTAGAATTTATCCCAGGAATGCAAGTGCTGCTTTATCAGTCAAAAATCAAAGAATCACTAAATTAGCTAACTAAATTTTTTAAATTATAAGATCATCTCAATAGATGCAGCAAAGCATTTGACAAAGTACAATACCTATTCCTACTAAAGTTCCCAGCACACTAAGTGATATGGTTTGGCTGTGTCCCCACCCAAATCTCATATTGAATTGTAGCTCCCATAATACCCATGTGTCATGGGAGGGACCCAGTGGGATATAACTGAATCATGGGAGCAGGTTTTTCCCGTGCTGTTCTTGTGAGTAAATCTCATGAGCTTTGACAGTTTTATAAAGGGTAGTTCCTCTGCACACGTTCTCTTGCCTGCCATCATGTAATGTAAGAGGTACTTTTGCTCCTCCTTCACCTTTTGCCATGATTGTGAGGCTTCGCCAGCCATGTCGAACTGTGAGTCCATTAAACCTCTTTTTTTAATAAATTACCCAGTCCTGGGTATTAGTTCATAGCAGTATAAAAATGAGGTAATACATTAGGAAAAGAAAGGAACTTTCTCAATATGATCAAGAGCATCTGTGATTAACCTACAGCAATCATCTTACTTAATGGTGAAAGACCAAATGCTTCTTCCTTAATATCACAAAGAAGGGAATGATGTCCACTCTCACACTTCTCTGCCATATACCGCATTGGAGGTTCCAGACAATGCAATAAAGCATGAAAAAAATTAGTTAAAAGAATCCAGGTTAGAAATAGAAATAAAACTATATTCATTCCCAGGAGACATAATATTTATGTAAAAAATCTTAGCTGGGCACGGTGGCTCACATCTGTAATCCCAGCACTGTGGGAGGCTGAGGTGGGCAGATCACCTGTGGTCAGGTGTTCGAGATCAGCCTGGCCAACCCCTCCTCTACTAAAAATACAAAAATTAGCAGGGCATGGTGGTGCATGCCTGTAATCCTAGCTACTCAGGAGGCTGAGGCAGGAGAATCGCTTGAACCTACGAAGCAGAGACTGCAGCGAGCCGAGATCATGCCATTGCACTCCAGCCTGGGCAACAGAGCAAGATTCCGAGACAGAAGAGGGGAGGGGAGGGGAGGGGAGGGGAGCAGAGGGAAGGGAAGAGAAGAGAAGAGAAAGGAAGGGAAGGGAAGAGAAGAGAAGAGAAAGGAAGGGAAGGAGAGAGAGAGAGAGAGAAAGAAAGAAAAGAGAAAGAAAGAAAGAAAGAAAGTCAGTCTTATGGAATCTATAAAAATGGGACTAAAACAAATGGATTTACCAAATTCCCATGATAGAATGTCAATATGTTAAAATCAATCACCTTTCTATATACTGACAATGAACAGTTGGAAATTAACATGCTTAATTTCTATTTACCACAGCATCAAAAAAAAATGAAGTACCAGGTATAAATATAATAAAAGCTGTGCAAGATCTATACACTGGAAACTATAAAACAGTTGAGAGAGTTTAAAAATCTTAATAAATGCATATATTAGAATCACAATCAAAATTCTGGCAGGCTATTTACAGAAATGGAAAAACAAATTCTAAAATTCATATGAAAATGTTAAATACCTATAATATCAGAACACTCAAACATAAAGTTGAAAACTATGTTTGTGAGAAAACCAGCTAGTTCCAGACAAGTGTAGCATTATTATATAATTTTAATAAAGAGGCAGCCATCACTTTCTCCCATATGTTTTCTCTTTGCAAAATATTAAAATATTGCATACGTCCCCTTTGACAATTGCCTCATCTTACTCCCTCTTCCCCTGAGGTAATCACAGTGGGTTTAGTAACCTACTTTACAAGTCATTTTTGTACATCTATGCACATATTTATGTAGCCAAAGAAAATTAGAGTATTGTATATGCTGTAATAATATGAAAGAATACGTGGCAATGAGAAAATCAGGGTTATTGTTACCTAGGGGTAGGGCAGAGATGGGGGTCACGGTGAGCATGGGGGACAGTAAAAGGAACAAGGAGTACATGTTAAATCTCTTCTAACTTTGGAAAGATTTTTTAAATGTTATATTACTCCTGGTAAGTGTTTCGTTGAATGATCATAAGACATTGTAGGTAGAAATGTAAATTGGCAGAGTTTAGTCTAGGCAGCTCCAAATCTTTTGGTGGTGTTTTATTTCCTATCCTAGATGGCAGAAAACAGGTATGCATCACATTGTTTTGTAATCTTTTTAAGAAAACAGAAGTTAAAATGAACACATCATCAGCAACTTGATTTTTTTACCCTACAATGTGAGATCTATTTCTGTGCACTGAATTGTGTCCACCCAAAACTTCATTTGTTGAAACCCTAGCCCTCAGTGTGATAATATTTGGAGATGGGGCCTTTGGGAAATAATCAGAGTTGGATAAAATGAGGGTAGGGCCCTCATGATGTTATTAGTGTCTTTATAAGAAAGAAATTTTTCTCTCTCTCAACAACCCCTTCCCTACACCCCTATCTCTAGTGTAAGGACACAGTGAGAAGGCAAGCCAGAAAAGGAGCGCTCACCAGAAACCAAACAGGCGGGAACCTAGATCTTGGACCGCTTAACTTCCAGAACTGTGAGAAATACTTTTCTACTGTTTGAGCCACTGAATCTAAGGTATTTTGTTAAGGCAGCCCAAGTAAATTAATTCTAACACTAAGCCATGTTACTATACACAAATGTTTCTCTCCTTTTTTCTAATGCCACAGGGTATCTAATAATATAACTAGAAAACAGTTTATTTAGCCATTGATGGATATTTAGGTAGCTTACATTTTTATATTCTACAAGCAACAATGCTATAGCCTTCATGTGCTGTACAAGCCTTCTCATGAAGGCATTTTGTCTCAGGATAGAAATGCTGGAGCATACAGTGTCCATTTTCAATTTGTACTTAATAAATAATACCAAAATGTCTCTCAACTGGCTGTTTATGTTCCCATCAACAGCAGAAGAATCTATTTTTCTGCACCCTGAATAATACTGCACATTGTTGGTTTTTGTTAATTTTGCTACTTGAAAATGGTGAAAATATCATCTTTTTTTTTTACTAACAATTCCTTGATTAATATTATTGGGCACCTTTTAATGTATTTATATCTCATTAATATTTTCTTTCCCATAAATTGCCTATTTGTATCCTTTACTGATTTTTAAAATTTGGGTTGTCTTTTTCTTATTGATATTTTATAGTTCATAAATACTCTGGATAATCTTTTGTTTGCTACATATCCTGCAAATAATTTTTCTCAGTTCCAAAGGACATACTGTCTTTTAATTCTGATCATAGTATCTTCACTTGTATAATAGGTATACATCTTCACTTGTCATATGTTTCAATACTTAGCTTTATTTTTTATCTTAATAAATTTTTTGCTGCCTCATAGTCATAAGAATACTCTCCCATATTTTTTCCTAATATTTTTATACTACACTTTTTTACTTTTGGGTTTGGGCTTTTTCTTAGTGATGTGACATCGGAATTTAATGTTTTTGCACTAGGTAGTCAATTGCCCCAACACAATTTATTTAATACATCATTCTTTTTCCCCACAGTGATTTGAGATGACACTGTTATCATAGACCAAATTCCCTCATGCACTGAGTCAGCTTCTAGACTTGCAGTTCTTACTGATCTTTTTATCCATATCTACATCAACCTGTGTTAATTACTATAGTATTATATAACAGTATCATGCTATCCATTAAGTACATCCAACTCTTTCATCTGTTTTACAACTGTCTTGACTATTCTTGTACACTTGTTCCTCCACATAAATTTGAGAATCTGCTTGGTAAACGCCATGAGGAGTGGGGGCAATGGGATTATGGTAGATTCATAGGTGAACTTCAAAATACTTTTTACATGGTTTATGCTATTTTTCTTGCCAACCAAACAACTACATCTTTTTCTCCCTACTGGGTACATATCTTCTAAATTGTTTAGTTCATGTTAATTAGGTTTTACACACAATAGGAAATATTGGGTGAAAGAACACAGTCATGTTTAAATGCACATTACAGAGAATATAAATCCAGAGACAATCTCTTTGCACTTATTACTCCCCTAAAAAGGTACGGCTAGAAGGACTCCGCATGCGCCTACTGAACAAACACTTAGTAAATTATGGATTGGTAATCTCATACCAGTTAAACAAAATAGCATGGGTTTAATATAAATCATTAGAGAAGCACATGTAAGATTTTTTTTTTTTTTTTTGAGACGGAGTCTCGCTCTGTTGCCCAGGCTAGAGTGAAGTGGCGCGATCTCAGCTCACTGCAAGCTCCGCCTCCTGGGTTCACACCATTCTCCTGCCTCAACCTCTAGCTGGGACTACAGGTGCCCGCCACCATGCCCGGCTAATTTTTTGTACTTTTAGTAGAGACGGGGTTTCACCATGGTCTCCATCTCCTGATCTCGTGATCTGCCCGCCTCAGCCTCCCAAAGTGCTGGGGTTACAAGGGTGAGCCACCGCGCCCGGCTTTTCTCACTTTCAGAGTTATCAGGAAACTTACTGAAATCCATCCAACACATATTAGAAAGGATCTCAATAAATCAGATTTGCTTTCCCTTACCACTGCTTTATCAAAAACACATAATATTAAAAATTGATATTTGAGATTTTTTTCATAATTGACTCTCTAGTGCCATAATTAAACTGGGACATATATAATTAAAATCTGAAATCTATCTGGGTAAAGGATTTAAGATTTTTCTAAACTATATTAATTTATTTTCTGTGACTTCAAAACACAGTAGAATCAAAGTGATTCCTACAGCACTGTCACCACAACTTTGAACACAGAACATTAATGTAACCTCCACAACCAGGCATGCTGAGCATAGACTAAGTGTGACAAGGTATTAAAGCATAAAGTTTTAATATTGTTAGGTATGCTAACAGTACGGTGGCTATGTTGTGCAAACACAGAATTACTTACAAAACTATTTAAGGGTAAACTACAATGTCAGGGATTTGCTTTAAAATACTATAGGGGCCAGGCACAGCGGCTCATGCCTGTTAATCCCAGCTCTCTGGGAGGCCAAGGCAGGAGGATTGCTTGAGTCCAGGAGTTTGAGATGAGCCTGGGCAGCATAACAAGACCCCATCTCTACAAAAAATAAAAATAATGTCCAGGAACGGTGGCACATGCATGTAGTCCCAGCTACTCAGGAGGCTGAGGCAGGAGGATCTCTTGAGCCCAGGAGGTCAAGGCTGCAGTGAGCCATGACTGTGCCACTGCACTCCAGCCTGGGTGACAGAGTGAGACCCTGTCTCAAAAATAAAATAAAACAAAATAAAAATAAACAAAAACAAAAAACCCTATAGGAAAAAAACTGAGATGCATGAAACAGATGAAGTACAAAACACTGGTAATTGGAGCTGTATCACAGGTTTATAAGGGCTATTTACTATATTCCATGTACTTTTATTCTAAGAACTTCTCAAAATTAAAAATTACTTTAGACTCTGGACTACAATGTGTAAGTTTTTTTTAAGTTTCATAATAAAATGAGCCCAGTTGAACACTGATCCCCTTTCTGCTTTAATCCATAATATTATTTTCTATCCAAAACTTTATTAGCTGTACAAAATGTTCCAAGATCACGGAACAAAGTTTGTCTTCTTCTCAAAGGCATGCTACCTGGTATGTAACCAACAGCATCAGCCTTCTGTGGATAAAAATGCACTAAAGACAGGGAAAGTCAGGAAGAACAAAGTGGTTACCAGGGAGGAATTCTGCCAGCCGAGAGCTTGCCCTTCTGCCCTTCACATAAGAGTCTGTTGGCAACTGAGACTGGGTTCTTGATTCCTATAAAAAAAAAATTGGCAAAAAAGATGTCAGAAATGTCTTCCAGTTTCCCACTCAGTTTTGCAGTTGTTTCAATAAAACAACTTGAATATATCTTGGAAATTCTTTTTCGATATATCAAATAATACTAATGAAAACCCTTAATAACCATGAGCAATAAGAGTTAAATCAAAAAATGTATGAAAACCTAGAAGAAAAGAACGAATATAAAATACATATTCTCATGTTTTGTCACGTGCTATAGAAGCAAAGGCTGAATTGAAATACTACATATTTAAATTAGGTTCCTTTTTAATAGATTTCAGAATAGAGTTTTTAAAATGAACTGAAAATATGGTACTATCTTACTATCAAAACTATATACATGCTCCAGGCATTTAGTGGCCACAAAACCATAAATTCCTTTTAAAGAGTAAACATGATTATAAACAGCTTCAAATTGACCTTGGAGAGAAAAATTAATGGGGGAAAAATAAGCCAAAAATTTTAAATGTCACCTACAAGAGAGACAGAACGGGGAAATGTCCTTCAAATTGGGTAAGGGTGGGAGAAGAGGCCAACTGTGTAAAAGATTGTAACCTAAAATGTGATTCAGATTCTTTCCAAGAGGCTAACCAGTATGTACAAGTGAGGTGATAGTGCTTATCCAGGAGAACTGACAGGACAGTTTTGAGTGTGATAAACACTGTCAGGATGACAATGACAAAGACAATGACACTGATGACGACAATGATGATGATGGTGGAAGGCAATGAAAGTAACTATTTCCTAATGTGCTCCAGGCCCAGTGCCAAGTTCTTAAATCTATCGGATGAGTTAGCTGATCCTTCAATTCTGTCATGTGACCACACTTATTAATCCTATCTGATTAATGAGAAAACATTTATACAGAGGGTTAAATTGCCTGCCCATGATCACAGCGCTGAGTTTTAACACGGAGGCAGCCAATATCGGAGACCATACCCTTCATCACTAATATACGCCTGCCTTTCAGGAAATGATTAATACAAACAAATCATCAGTGGGATATATAAACAGACTACAAAACTTTAAATTAAGGCCAACAGACTCCAAGAAAAACCAATTGTAGAAATGTAGCTCAATACCAAATCTTCCACAAAAAAAGTATGAAATACAAAAAAAAAAAAAGAAAAGCCCAAATCAGATCCCTTTACTAGTTCTTAAAACAATATAGTTCTAGATGTGATGATTCAATATTGTAAAGACATTCATCTTTTCCAAGTTAACTTATAAATCCAAATCTTTACTCCAACTTATAAATCCAATTTATAACTTTATATTGTTTATAAATTAACAATTTATGTTATACATTTATAACTTATAAATTTATAACTTATAACTTATAAATTGGATTTATAAGTTATAAGTTACAACTTATACATTTATAACACAACTTATAAATCCAATTTATAACTTATAAATCCAATTCTCCATCAAAACTTCAAAATGATTTCCAGGATACATAAGAAGCTGACTCTTAATCAGGAAAATAAAACTTTGAAAAAGAAAAATGAAGAGTTATTTACCCTGCAAGATATCATTTTTTATTTGAAGCTATTCTAATTAAAAAACAGTGGTTTGAGTACAAAATAAACAAATGTCAATGAAATAGAATAAAGCTAAAGTTCAGAAACAAACACTTTTGAATTTAGGTATTTAATATTTCAAATCAGTAGGAAAAGGATAAACTACATATAAGAGGGAGAAAGAACACAAAGGTAAAAGCCTAGGAGTCAGACTACTTTGTAACTGTTCCAGTTAACCAGTTTATTGCTTCTCAGCTACAAATTCACCCTTTATTGCCTGATGTGTGAAAATGGATATGGGCCCTCTAAGTACGTTTCCTTTGCCAGCTAGCACAATAGGTAAGCTTTGTCAGTAGAGGACACTAAAGAAACACTGTAGGAGCAAAGTGTTGTCTTGCACACCAGGCTTCACTTCTGACCAATGTGGTACTCTCCTGTACTAAGTGCCCACAGGGAGCAGCTTTCTCCAGCATTTGAACACCACGTTTTCTCCAGCTCCTGATTTGTGCCACAGCAGCATAGCTGAGAGCTCCAGAAAGAATGAGACCATACTCCAATTCAGGTCATTGATACCCACACCCACTCCTCAGCCCCATAGGCACACATAGCAAGTGTTCCACGGGGTGCCTGCGTAGTGAGCCAAAGCCCAATCTTTATCCTGCCCAAGGGAGGTTTAATTCTCACAGCATCTTGACCTCTGTGTGCCCACCTACCAGCCTGAGCTTGCCTCTGCCTCACAGGATTGATCCTACTCACACAATGACTGTAGACCAGCTCTGGCCTGGGTAACCCAGCAACTTCTCTGCCATACAGTGAATGATAGCCACACCTTCTTCAATGAAGTCTAAACGTACTTCCAAACGTGTTCTTCTTTGAGTATTCTCTCTCTGCCCTAGGATACATTTTTGAGTTCTCGTCCCATGTTTATAGAGTTACTCTTCAATCACTGCTTAATAACTCTTTATATTAAACTTCTATTTAAACTATGGTATGGTTTCTGTCTTCTAGTTTTACCCAGACTAATATAATGTCCTTGGACAAACTACTAAATCTCTCTTGTGTCTCAGTTTCCTCATCTGTAAAGCATAGACCTCATGAGCGTATTGTGAGAATTAAATGATTTAAAAGCATAGACCTCAAAATGGTATTACATAGGATAAAAGCATAGGCCTCATAACGGTATCACATAGGATAAAAGCATAGGCCTCATAAGGGTATTGTGAGAACTAAATGATTTAAAATATGTAAACCACTGGGCTGGATGCGGTGGCTCACGCCTGTAATCTCAGCACTTTAGGAGGCTGGTGGGTGGATCACCTGAGGTTAGGAGTTCAAGACCAGCTTGGCCAGCATGGTGAAACCCGTCTCTACTAAAAATATAAAAATTAGCCAGGCGTGGTGGCACACACCTGTTATCCCAGTTACTCAGGAGGCTGAGGCAGGAGAATCACTTGAACCCAAGAGGCAGAGGTTGCAGTGAGCCAAGATCGCACCACTGCACTCCAACCTCGGCCAACACCCAGAGCGAGACTCCATCTCAAAAATAAATAAATAAATACATAAATAAATATGTAAACCACTGTAGAACAATGCCTACGGTATTACTGTCATTTAACAAACTGTACTTATTGTTATTCAATTAACTATGTAGGAACAATTTGCAGTCATTTCAGAAAAAAATGCATTCAAGAGGTAAATAAAAAATAAACTATACATATGTTAGAAGAAAATACAAGTAAATTGTGCCTATAAATTATGAGAGACTTTAAGAAATACAAAATACAAAAGCCACAAAAGAGAAAGTAGTAAGTTTGACAAACAAAAATGTTTAATTCCAATATGATTAAGGACATTATAAACAGGGTTAAAACGCAAGCCACACAAGAGGTATGAACAGGTAGTACACAGAGAAATGCTAATGGCCTTCAAACACACGAAATTTTATTAAATACCAATAAAACTGCATAATAAGAGAAACGAAAATTAAAACTAATTAAAAAGAAAGGGTATAAAAGATCAGAACAAATAAATAACCAAATTGACCTAAGTGACACACACAGAGCACTGTACTCAACAACTCCAGAACACATATTCTTTTGAAGTTCACGTGGAAATTTACCAAAACACACCATAATCTGGGCCATACAGCAAGTCTCTAAAAGCTTCAAGGGATTGGTATCATACATAGTATATTCTCTGGCCACAGTGGAATTAAACTAGAAATCAACAAAGAAAGCTAACTAAAATGTCTTCAGGCAAATAAATTTGACAACTCATATGAAATAGACAAATTCCTAGAAAAACGCACATGAAAAATAAAATATAATCATATAAATGTTAAAAATATTGAATCCTACTTTTTAAAACTTCCCACAAAGAAAACCCCATTAATTTGAAATAATTTATGAATTCCTTCAAACAATTAAAAAGTAATTATTCCAATCATATACAAACCTTTTCAAAGAATGGGAGAAAAAAAAGTCCACAACTCATTTTTGAAAGCAGCCATAACAGGGTACAGAAACAAATTATCACACAGTCACCTAATTTCCCAACACAATTCTGTGAGGAAAAGACTTCCTTTCAATAGAGGGCAATGGACCATTTGCATATCCATATGAGGAAAAAATAAATAAATGTTGACCCCTATGTTACATATACAAAAATTAATCTGAGCTTGATAAGAAAGCTAAACATGAAGGATAAAAACAATAAAATTACAGAAAGAAAAGAATGAAGATTATCTTCATAACTTTGAACAGGCAAAAACTTAAAATACAAAGAGTTAATCACAAAAGAAAAGGTTGCTAACTTAAACTTCATTAAAATCAGAAACTTCTATTCATCAAAAAACACCATTAAGAGACTGCAAAGGCAAACCATAGACTGGGAGAAGATATCCATAATACATGTATCTTACAAAGGATTTGTATGTAAAATATTTAAAATACTCCAACAAATCAATAAAAGATATAATCAAATAAAAATCTGCAAAAGATGCAAATATGCACTTCTCAACAAGGCTATCTAAATGGTCAATAAGCATATGAAAAGGCTCTTATAAGTCACTAGGGACACTCAAATTGAATACCACTACACACATAAGTCACTAGGGACACTCAATAATACCACTACACACATATCAAAATGGCTGAATTTTAAAAACAATTAACAATACCAAAAATTGGCAAGGATGCAGAGTAACTGAAAAGCTCCTACACTGCTAGTAGGAGTATAAATTGCAACAATTACTTTTGAAAACCGGCAGTATCTATTAAAACAAAATATATATGCATATGTACCTAAAGAAGTACATACATGGCCAGGCACAGTGGCTCACGCCTATAATCTCAGCACTTTGGGAGGCTGAAGCCAGCAGATCACTTGAGGTCAGGAGTTCAAGACCAGCCTGGCCAACATGGTGAAACCCTGTTTCTACTAAAAATGCAAAAATTAGCCAGGCACTGTGGTGGGTGCCTGTAATCCCAGCTACTTGGGAGGCTGAGGCAGAAGAATCAATTGAACCCAGGAGGCAGAGGTTGCAGTGAGCCGAGATCGCACCACTGCACTCCAGGCTGGGTAACAGAATGAGACTCCATCTCAAAAAAAAAAAAACAGAAGTACATATGTCTACCAAAAGACATGTAAAATAATATTCACTGAAGCTTTACTCAAAAAAGTAAAAAGCTAGAAATTTCATACGCCCATTAAGAGGAGAGTAAATACAGAAGTTATGGTATATCCATTCAATGAAATACTACTAAGTGGTAAGAAATAAAATACTACTGACACAAAACATGGATCCATCTCACAGGCATAACATTAAGCAAAAGAAAACAGACACAGAAGTGTCTGATCCCACTCATGTAAATTTTAGGAACAGGCAAATTAATCTATGGTACCCAAAGTTAGCATGAGGGAAGAGAGCACAAGAAGTATGGACCAAGGAGAAGCATAAGGGTTCCTTCCAGGATTATGAAAATGTTCTACCTTTTGACATGGAAATGTTTAATGTCTTGATCTAGGTGGTGGCTTATATGGTGTCTACATCAAAAAATTCATGAAGCTGTACACATAAAATACATACTTCATGTATATTTTGCTTTAATAAATGAATTATAAAACATGAGACATATCTTTTATGTACTGATGTGGAAAAAATCTCCAAAAGATTATATTTAAATCTAAAAAGTTTATAATAATTAACACATTTATTTTTTAAGAAAACAAATACAGGCACAAAATAAAACTGTGTTTCTGTTACATAAAAATATAGATAAAAGCACTGGATTTTTACTGGTTAAACCCCACGGGGAAAGGAAATGAGAAAGAAAAGATCTTTTGGAGGATCAAAGGTAAATTTTATTTATATTACCTGAAATTTTTTACAACAAAAAATATAGTGTGTATTTCAAATTGTAAAATTAATATTCTAAATCATGTCTTAAATGTCTTTAATCTCTTCAAGGGATACAGGAGAATGATCAAATTCAAACCAAAAACTACTTATAACTAAGACTGTATGTTTTAAATTCAATAAAAGAACAACATCTGTTTTAAACACTATTCCAAGCAGAAATGGTGAAAAAGACTGTAATCATCTTTAGAAGGCATGAAATGGTCACGTGCATGATTTTCCAAAGATAGTAGGTCATAATGCCCACATACCACTCAGTGCTCCAACTGCTCCAAAATTTAAGGATTTTCCATCCATTATGCTGGCATCACACTCAATTTCACCTAACAGATTTAGATTAGATCCCATTCCTGCATTTGTAAAAGGAGAATCCTAAAAGACAAAAACAAAAATTAAAATATCATTAGTCTTTAAAAAAGTATTAATGTCAATCCTTCATGAAATTTTCTAAAAGCTAGAAGGTGAGAGAATACTTTCCAACACATAGTATGATGCCAATACCACCCTGATGTTAAAACATGACAAAGATATCAGCAGCAAAGTACAGATCAATATACTTTGTAAATATTGACCAAAAAAATCATCAAAGAAATAGCAGCAAAACAAATCCAGCAAAATATAAAAGGGACTGTATATCACAAACAAGAGGAAAGTAAGATTGGTTTAATATCTGAAAATCAATGTAATACCCTGTTTTAATAAAATACAGGGGAAAAAACATGATTGTATCAAAAAAAAAACACAGAAAAAAGGCATCTGACAAAATCCAACACCCTTTCATGAGAAAAACAGAAAACTAGATAAGGGAACTTCTTAACTTGACAAAGGGGATCAATGAAAAGGCCAGGCCAGGCACAGTGGCTCACACCTGTAATCCCAACACTTAGGGAGGCCGAGGTGGGAGGATCACTTGAGCCTAGCTGTTCAAGACCACTCTGGGCAACACAGTGAGACACCATCTATACAAAAAAATTTAAAACTTAGCCAGGTGTGGTGGTATGCATCTGTGGTGCCAGCTTCTCGGGAGGCTGAGGTTGGAGATCACTGAAGCCTAGGAGATTGAGGCTCCAGCAAACCATAATTACGCCAAAAAAAAAAGTCCAGAGTTAACATTATAATTAATGGTGAAAGACTGGATGCCTTCCCCTAAGATCAGAAACAAGACAAGGATATCCACTCTCAGTACCTATTCACCAATATACTGTACAATCTAACCAGACAATTAGACAAAAAGGAGAAAGAAAGAAAGGAAGGAAGGAAGGAAGGAAGGAAGGAAGGAAGAGAAAGAAAAGGAAGGAAGGAAGGAAGGTAGGTAGGTAGGTCTAGATTGGAAAAGAAGAAGTAAAATTGTCTGTTTCAAGATAACATGACGCTGTATGTAGAAAATCCTAAAGAATCCACTAAAAAAATTAGAATTAATAAGTTTAGGAAGGTTGCAGGATATGAGATTAATGTGCAAAAATCAATTGGATTTTTATATATTAGCGATAATCTAAAAATGAAATCAAGAAAATCTCACAATAACATCAAAAACAAAAAAACAGAAATACATTTTTAAAAGAAGTATAAGACTTGTATGCTAAAAACCGTAAAACACATTGAAAAAATTTTTAATTCAATACCTAAATAGGTGGAAAACATTCTATGTACGTGGACCAGAAGGCTTAATGTTGTTACAATGGCAATACTCCCCAAATCAATCTAATTCAAAATAATCCTTTATCAAATCCTAGCTACTTTTTTTGGCAGAAACTGACAGGCTGATCCTAAAATTCATACGGAAATGCAAGAGACGCAGAATAACCAAAACAATCTTGAAAAGAACAGAACTGAAGGACTCATACTTACTACAAAACTACAGTAATCAAGACAGTGTAATATAGACATATAGCTAAGGATAGATATATAAATTGA